>NC_143023.1:10247500-10365000 GCF_057628025.1 Oncorhynchus mykiss
TATGGTGATGTCCTTGCTGTCTCTCTCCTAAAGAGTTAGTTATCTCTTCCTAACTGGTCCAGTGTTGTGTTTCTATGGTGATGTCCTTGCTGTCGCTCTCCTAAAGAGTTAGTTATCTCTTCCTAACTGGTCCAGTGTTGTGTTTCTATGGTGATGTGCTTGCTGTCTCTCTCCTAAAGAGTTAGTTATCTCTTCCTAACTGGTCCAGTGTTGTGTTTCTATGGTGATGTGCTTGCTGTCTCTCTCCTAAAGAGTTAGTTATCTCTTCCTAACTGGTCCAGTGTTGTGTTTCTATGGTGATGTGCTTGCTGTCTCTCTCCTAAAGAGTTAGTTATCTCTTCCTAACTGGTCCAGTGTTGTGTTTTTATGGTGATGTGCTTGCTGTCTCTCTCCTAAAGAGTTAGTTATCTCTTCCTAACTGGTCCAGTGTTGTGTTTCTATGGTGATGTGCTTGCTGTCTCTCTCCTAAAGAGTTAGTTATCTCTTCCTAACTGGTCCAGTGTTGTGTTTCTATGGTGATGTGCTTGCTGTCTCTCTCCTAAAGAGTTAGTTATCTCTTCCTAACTGGTCCAGTGTTGTGTTTCTATGGTGATGTGCTTGCTGTCTCTCTCCTAAATAGTTAGTTATCTCTTCCTAACTGGTCCAGTGTTGTGTTTCTATGGTGATGTGCTTGCTGTCTCTCTCCTAAAGAGTTAGTTATCTCTTCCTAACTGGTCCAGTGTTGTGTTTCTATGGTGATGT
The DNA here is from genome assembly GCF_057628025.1 of Oncorhynchus mykiss. Taxonomy (NCBI): domain Eukaryota; kingdom Metazoa; phylum Chordata; class Actinopteri; order Salmoniformes; family Salmonidae; genus Oncorhynchus; species Oncorhynchus mykiss. Next base: position 10,248,242 of record NC_143023.1, read on the forward strand.
GCTTGCTGTCTCTCTCCTAAAGAGTTAGTTATCTCTTCCTAACTGGTCCAGTGTTGTGTTTCTATGGTGATGTCCTTGCTGTCTCTCTCTTAAAGAGTTAGTTATCTCTTCCTAACTGGTCCAGCATACTGTTCCTCACATGAGTCACTCTCTTTAGAGGCTTATAGAATTCTAAAGAGTACAGGGAACATCAGTGAGGAGGTTTTTCCCACTCTTGGGGGTGATGTGCAGGACAGATGGATATGGGTCTGTGCAGTCAGTCTTATGGCAAACAGAAGAGAATAACATAACTGGAATGGCAGATGTGTGTCTAACCTAGATAGAGGAGAGGGGAGGGAGAGCCACAGCACTGCCTGCCATGGCACAGACAGAACTAGCCCCATCTTTCATTTGTTCCCTGGTATTTTTATGACAACTCATCAGGTTCATGTGCAACGGGCCCATTCTTGTAACCAAACACAGAGCTGCAGAAACAAGCGTCTCTCTCTTTCTCTTCAATCCCTCTCTCTCTCTCTCTCTCTCTCTCTCTCTCTCTCTCTCTCTCTCTCTCTCTCTCTCTCTCAATTCAATTAAACTCTTCCTCTCTCTCTCTCTCTCTCTCTCTCTCTCTCTCTCTCTCTCTCGCCCACTCTCTCTCTCTCTCTCTCTCTCTCTCTCGCCCACTCTCTCTCAATTCAATTCAACTCTTCCTCTCTCTGTCTCTCTCCAGCTCTGGGACAGATCATGCTGTATGTGGATGGAATGAACGGCCTCATAAGTCACAACGAAACCGTCCAATGGCTTTACACACTTGTTGGATCCAAGGTACAGTACGAAGTTACCAAAGGAAATATCATTGTACTTTTGCATTTGACCATATAACAACTGTAAAACATGCATCCATCCTCTGATGGCCAGGTCAATCTATTTCCTCCCCCAATCCCTCTCTCTCTGTCCCCTCCCTCCTTCTCTCTCTCTCTCTTTCTTTCTCTGTCTCTCTCTGTCCCCTCTCTCTCTCTCTCTCTCTCTCTCTCTCTCTCTCTCTCTCTCTCTCTCTCTCTCTGTCTCTCTCTGTCCCCTCTCTCTCTGTCTCTCTCTGTCCCCTCTCTCTCTCTCTTTCTCTGTCTCTCTCTGTCCCCTGTCTCTCTTTCTTTCTCTCTCTCTCTCTGTCCCCTCTCTCTCTTTCTTTCTCTGTCTCTCTCTATCCCCTCTCTCTCATTCTTTCACTGTCTCTCTCTGTCCCCTCTCTCTCTCTCTCTCTCTTTCTCTGTCTCTCTCTGTCCCCTCCCTCCTTCTCTCTCTCTCTTTCTTTCTCTGTCTCTCTCTGTCCCCTCTCTCTCTTTCTTTCTCTGTCTCTCTATGTCCCCTCTCTCTCTTTCTTTCTCTCTCTCTCTCTGTCACCTCTCTCTCTTTCTTTCTCTGTCTCTCTCTGTCCCCTCTCTCTCTCTCTCTCTCTCTCTCTGTCCCCTCCCTCCTTCTATCTCTCTCTCTGTCCCCTCTCTCTCTCTCTCTCTCTGTCTCTCTCTCTCTCTCTCTCTCTCTCTCTCTCCTTCTTTCTCTCTCTAACTTTCTCTGTCCTCTATTTCTCTCTCGTCCACTCTCTCTCTGTCCTTTCTATCTCTGTCTTTCTCCCTCTCTGTCCTTTCTATCTCTGTCTTTCTCCCTCTCTGTCCTTTCTATCTCTCTCTCTGTCCCCTCTCTCTCTTTCTTTCTCTGTCTCTCTCTGTCCCCTCCCTCCTTCTCTCTCTCTCTCTCTCTCTCTCTTTCTCTCTTTCTCTGTCTCTGTCTCCTCTCTCTCTCTCTCTCTCTCTCTCTTTCTCTCTTTCTCTGTCTCTCTCTGTCTCCTCTCTCTCTCTGTCTCTCTCTCTTTCTCTCTTTCTTTGTCTCTCTGTCTCCTCTCTCCTTCTCTCTCCTTCTCTCACTTTCTCTGTCCTCTCTTTCTATCTCGTCCACTCTCTCTCTGTCCTTTGAATCTCTGTCTTTCTCTCTCTATCCCTCTTTCTCCTCTGGGAGAGAGTGTCTCTGCATTTCCTGCTCTAACCGATTATTCTCTCCTCTGCTCCTTCTTCCTGGCCAAGTGTAACACACAGCATGGTTTTGATCATGTCCCGATCAGGCATTCACTTTATTACACACAGATCTTCACATCCCTTCCTTTTTTTTCTCTGTTTCTCTGTCTTTCCTTCTCTTTTCTGGCTTTACATTCTGACTGTACCATGCCTTGGCATTATTCACCCCTACAAGTACAACCCCTGTTCCCTTATTTCCTATACATCCTCTATCAGGCCATTATCTCAACCACTCAAGGCTGTCAGAGCAGGAAAACCTCTTATCGGGCACTATGTAATGACACATTTAAACCCTATCAGTGGTTAACATGCATGCTGTACCTCGTTGGTCACATTTAAACCCTATCAGTGGTTAACATGCATGCTGTACCTCGTTGGTCACATTTAAACCCTATCAGTGGTTAACATGCTGTACCTTGTTGGTCACATTTAAACCCTATCCGTGGTTAACATGCATGCTGTACCTCGTTGGTCACATTTAAACCCTATCAGTGGTTAACATGCATGCTGCACCTCGTTGGTGACATTTAAACCCTATCAGTGGTTAACATGCATGCTGTACCTTGTTGGTCACATTTAAACCCTATCAGTGGTTAACGTGCATGCTGCACCTCGTTGGTCACATTTAAACCCTATCAGTGGTTAACATGCATGCTGCACCTCGTTGGTAACATTTAAACCCTATCAGTGGTTAACATGCATGCTGCACCTCGTTGGTCACATTTAAACCCTATCAGTGGTTAACATGCATGCTGCACCTCGTTGGTAACATTTAAACCCTATCAGTGGTTAACATGCATGCTGTACCTTGTTGGTCACATTTAAACCCTATCAGTGGTTAACATGCATGCTGCACCTCGTTGGTCACATTTAAACCCTATCAGTGGTTAACATGCATGCTGCACCTCGTTGGTAACATTTAAACCCTATCAGTGGTTAACATGCATGCTGCACCTCGTTGGTCACTGAAGCAGTTATAACATGCAGAATGAGATTGATATGGTCCCTGGTGCATAAAACCTTGTTCTGCTCTGCTGTGTGTGTGTGTGTGTGTGTGTGTGTGTGTGTGTGTGTGTGTGTGTGTGTGTGTGTGTGTGTGTGTGTGTGTGTGTGTGTGTGTGTGTGTGTGTGTGTGTGTGTGTGTGTGTGTGTAGTTCCGTCTGGTAGTGAAGACAGCTCTGAAACTGTTACTGGTGTTTGTGGAGTACACTGAACCCAACACTGCTCTGCTCATCCATGCTGTCAACACCGTGGACACCAAGAGAGGTAGGAGAGACCAGACCACTACCCTACACACACACATTGTAGACACCGCGGAAGGTAAGTGTGTGTGTTTATTGAAAAAGACTGTAACTCTCTCCTCTGGTGGGGTTCAGTTACCTGCCTCTGTAAAAGCTCCACACTGTGTCCTCTCCAGTAGTGGGGGGAGGTGTGTGTGTCTCGACTCTGTCTAAGCCCATCACTCCTGTGGCTGTGTAAGGAGAGAGAACCAGATACCAGGAGCTCTGGGTAAGACTGAGACGGTCCATGACCCCACTGTCTGACTGCAGCGCTGCCTCATGTTCACACACACAGACACAGACACAGACACACACACACACACAGACACACACACACACACACACACACACACACACACACACACACACACACACACACACACTCACTACTACCCTGGAAACTGTTCAGGACACTTGAGCTGCCTACAACTAGTCCAATTGTACATGATCTACTCCTGATATCATTACAGTTTCAACTTCTATTAGTCTAATATCACATGATCTACTCCTGATATCATTACAGTTTCAGCTTCTATTAGTCTAATATCACATGATCTACTCCTGATATCATTACTGTTTCAGCTTCTATTAGTCTAATATCACATGATCTACTCCTGATATCATTACAGTTTCAACTTCTATTAGTCTAATATCACATGATCTACTCCTGATATCATTACAGTTTCAGCTTCTATTAGTCTAATATCACATGATCTACTACTGATATCATTACAGTTTCAGCTTCTATTAGTCTAATATCACATGATCTACTCCTGATATCATTACAGTTTCAACTTCTATTAGTCTAATATCACATGATCTACTCCTGATATCATTACTGTTTCAGCTTCTATTAGTCTAATATCACATGATCTACTCCTGATATCATTACAGTTTCAGCTTCTATTAGTCTAATATCACATGATCTACTCCTGATATCATTACAGTTTCAACTTCTATTAGTCTAATATCACATGATCTACTCCTGATATCATTACTGTTTCAGCTTCTATTAGTCTAATATCACATGATCTACTCCTGATATCATTACTGTTTCAGCTTCTATTAGTCTAATATCACATGATCTACTCCTGATATCATTACTGTTTCAGCTTCTATTAGTCTAATATCACATGATCTACTCCTGATATCATTACAGTTTCAACTTCTATTAGTCTAATATCACATGATCTACTCCTGATATCATTACTGTTTCAGCTTCTATTAGTCTAATATCACATGATCTACTCCTGATATCATTACAGTTTCAGCTTCTATTAGTCTAATATCACATGATCTACTCCTGATATCATTACTGTTTCAACTTCTATTAGTCTAATATCACATGATCTACTCCTGATATCATTACTGTTTCAGCTTCTATTAGTCTAATATCACATGATCTACTCCTGATATCATTACAGTTTCAGCTTCTATTAGTCTAATATCACATGATCTACTCCTGATATCATTACAGTTTCAACTTCTATTAGTCTAATATCACATGATCTACTCCTGATATCATTACAGTTTCAGCTTCTATTAGTCTAATATCACATGATCTACTCCTGATATCATTACAGTTTCAACTTCTATTAGTCTAATATCACATGATCTACTCCTGATATCATTACTGTTTCAGCTTCTATTAGTCTAATATCACATGATCTACTCCTGATATCATTACTGTTTCAGCTTCTATTAGTCTAATATCACATGATCTACTCCTGATATCATTACTGTTTCAGCTTCTATTAGTCTAATATCACATGATCTACTCCTGATATCATTACAGTTTCAGCTTCTATTAGTCTAATATCACATGATCTACTCCTGATATCATTACAGTTTCAACTTCTATTAGTCTAATATCACATGATCTACTCCTGATATCATTACAGTTTCAGCTTCTATTAGTCTAATATCACATGATCTACTCCTGATATCATTACTGTTTCAGCTTCTATTAGTCTAATATTACACGATCTACTCCTGATATCATTACAGTTTCAACTTCTATTAGTCTAATATCACATGATCTACTCCTGATATCATTACTGTTTCAGCTTCTATTAGTCTAATATCACATGATCTACTCCTGATATCATTACAGTTTCAACTTCTATTAGTCTAATATCACATGATCTACTACTGATATCATTACAGTTTCAGCTTCTATTAGTCTAATATCACATGATCTACTCCTGATATCATTACAGTTTCAGCTTCTATTAGTCTAATATCACATGATCTACTCCTGATATCATTACTGTTTCAGCTTCTATTAGTCTAATATTACACGATCTACTCCTGATATCATTACAGTTTCAGCTTCTATTAGTCTAATATCACATGATCTACTCCTGATATCATTACTGTTTCAGCTTCTATTAGTCTAATATCACATGATCTACTCCTGATATCATTACTGCTTCAGCTTCTATTAGTCTAATATCACATGATCTACTACTGATATCATTACAGTTTCAGCTTCTATTAGTCTAATATCACATGATCTACTCCTGATATCATTACTGTTTCAGCTTCTATTAGTCTAATATCACATGATCTACTCCTGATATCATTACTGTTTCAGCTTCTATTAGTCTAATATCACATGATCTACTCCTGATATCATTACAGTTTCAGCTTCTATTAGTCTAATATCACATGATCTACTACTGATATCATTACAGTTTCAGCTTCTATTAGTCTAATATCACATGATCTACTCCTGATATCATTACTGTTTCAGCTTCTATTAGTCTAATATCACATGATCTACTCCTGATATCATTACAGTTTCAACTTCTATTAGTCTAATATCACATGATCTACTCCTGATATCATTACAGTTTCAGCTTCTATTAGTCTAATATCACATGATCTACTCCTGATATCATTACTGTTTCAGCTTCTATTAGTCTAATATCACATGATCTACTCCTGATATCATTACTGTTTCAGCTTCTATTAGTCTAATATCACATGATCTACTCCTGATATCATTACAGTTTCAGCTTCTATTAGTCTAATATCACATGATCTACTACTGATATCATTACTGTTTCAGCTTCTATTAGTCTAATATCACATGATCTACTCCTGATATCATTACTGTTTCAGCTTCTATTAGTCTAATATCACATGATCTACTCCTGATATCATTACTGTTTCAGCTTCTATTAGTCTAATATCACATGATCTACTCCTGATATCATTACAGTTTCAGCTTCTATTAGTCTAATATCACATGATCTACTACTGATATCATTACAGTTTCAGCTTCTATTAGTCTAATATCACATGATCTACTCCTGATATCATTACTGTTTCAGCTTCTATTAGTCTAATATCACATGATCTACTCCTGATATCATTACAGTTTCAGCTTCTATTAGTCTAATATCACATGATCTACTCCTGATATCATTACAGTTTCAGCTTCTATTAGTCTAATATCACATGATCTACTCCTGATATCATTACTGTTTCAGCTTCTATTAGTCTAATATCACATGATCTACTCCTGATATCATTACTGTTTCAGCTTCTATTAGTCTAATATCACATGATCTACTCCTGATATCATTACAGTTTCAGCTTCTATTAGTCTAATATCACATAATCTACTCCTGATATCCATATGGCACTGGTTTATTTGAATGCAGAGCATAGGTGGATTGTGGTACCTTTGGACCGACTGTGTGGTGCATGCTTTGTGGTGCAGGCTGTAAGCTGTGGTCCAATGCCATGGAGATTTTGGAGGAGAAGGATGGGGTGGACACAGAGCTGCTGGTGTATGCCATGACCCTCATCAACAAGGTCGGTCTCCCTTCATTCCTCTCTCTCTGTCTACATATTTTTCTCTCTCTACATTTCACTCGCATCTCTTTGTCTTCTATTTCTTTCACTCTTTCTACATCTCTCTCTCTCGACTTTACATCTATTTCTACATCTCTCTCAAATGATGACATTTGTGTGTGTGTTTCAGACTCTAGCGGGCCTGCCTGACCAGGACTCATTCTATGACGTGGTGGACTGTTTGGAGGAGCAGGGCATGGAGGCCATGTCTCAGAGACACCGTAGCAGGAAGGGAACAGACCTGGACCTCATGGAGCAGTTTAACATCTACGAGGTACCTCCACCTTCTCGGCTTAGTGGAATTCACTTCCTGGCTTAGTCACTTAACTAGTTTGTTGTAGAAACACTAGCAAAGCACTATAGGTACAAAACTTGGTCAAATATACAAATAAATCCTTGACCAGCTTGATTTAGTTTGTCCTCAATGGGACCAATGGAAAAGTCCTAAGTGTTGACCCATGTCTGCTTGGGACCTCATGTCCCCTGCTAGTCTAACTGTTCCCTGCTGTGCCTCCAGACTGCTCTGCGCCATGAGGACGGGGACGACGAGAGCCAGCCACCTACCGTGGGTCGGAAGAACCGGCGGCGTGCCAGCGTGGGGGGTACCAACGACCGGCGAGGCCTGGAGAGGAGACGCAGCCGGAGACACTCCCTCCAGAACGGGAGAGGACTCACCTCAGCCCCCGCTTCCCCCAGCAGCCCTCACTCTCACGGAGGACACAACGGTAGCTTCCTGCCCTTCGGAGGCCAGGGCATCGACGACGTCAGCGAAAAGTGAGTTGGAGCGGAGGAGAGTGGGTGATGGGTGGGGCAAACAGGAGAAGGGGAAGGGGAGAGGTAGAAAGTGTGAATGGGTTAAAGGGAGAAGCATATCCTTGCTTCTGTTATTAACTGAAACTTGCCAATATGATCTTAAATGGTCAGCTGAAGTGGTTCTGTTTATTTTTACTTCACTACCCAGAGAAGTCAGCTGTGAGGAATTGGAAAACACACAGATGATTCTGGATCCACGATACAGTTCAGAACAGGAAAGGGTTTGACTGCCAGTGTTGTATTACGTTATAGCCTGGGACAGATGTGTGTGTTCCAACCAGAGTCAATATGAATGAAGAACGTCATTATATAGTAATAAAAGAGAGACAGAGAGCACGGGCTGCTGTTTCAAAGTGACGTTTAGATTCATCTTCAGACTGTCAACGTTTTGTGAGCTCGTGGAGCTGCTGAAGGAAATAGGAACCTTCTGTAAACAGTGATAGGAATTATTAGGAGTTATTATTCATTATTAGGAGTTATTATTGGTTATTAGGAGTTATTATTAGTTATTACTGTGCTCGTGTCCCACATGACACCCTATTTCCTATGTAGTGCACTACTTTTGGCAGTAAAGGTACCATTTGGGATGCATCCCTGTATGTGTCCTATCTGTCACAAGTCATGTTTCCCTTTGAGGGAGTGTTTGTTGAATTTCAACCAACACTGCAATAGTTTTCCTTCAATAATGTTAATGTGTACACAACCACTATGAATTCACACTTAACTACAGCAAAATAATAATGCCTATTGAAATGTAAATACTGCAACATCTCATTTACACAAGTATTCACACCCCTGAATCAATAATTTGTAGAAGCACCTTTGGCTGCGATTTCAGTTGTGAGTCTTTCTGGGTAAGTCTCTAAGAGCTTTCCACACCTGGATTGTGTAACACTTGCCCATTATTCTATTCAAAATTCTTCAAGCTCTGTCAAATTGGTTGTTAATTATTGCTAGACAACCATTTTCAGGTCTTGCAATAGATTTTCAAACAGAGTTGTAAGTCTAAACTGTAGCTGGGCCACTCAGGAGTATCCACTGTCTTCTTGCTAAGCAACTCCAATGTAGATTTGGCCTTGTGTTTTAGGTTATTGTCCTTCTGAAAAGTGAATTCATCTCCCAGGGTCTGGTGATCAGCAGACTGAACTAAGTTTTCCTCTAGGATTTAGCTCCATTCCATTTATTTGTTATCCTGAAAAAAAGCATACCCATAACATGATGCAGCCACCACTATGCTTAAAAATATGGATAGTGGTACAATGTGTTGTATTAGATTTGCCCCAAACATAAAACTTTGTATTCAGGACAAAAAGGGAATTGCTTTGCCACATTTTTTGCAGTATTACTTTAGTGCCTTGTTGCAAAAAGATGCATGTTTTGGAATATTTTGATTCTGTACAGGCTTCCTTTTCACTCTTTCAATTAGGTTAGTATTGTGGAGAAACTACAATGTTGTTGATCCATCCTCATTTTCCTCCTATCACAGCCATTAAACTCTGTAAGTGTTTTAAAGTCGCCATTGGCCTCATACTTTGTAGTGACTGTGTGTATTGATGCACCACCCAAAGTGTAATTAATAACCACCATGCTCAAAGGGATGTCTGCTTTTTTATTTTGACCTATCGACCAATAGGTGCGAGGCATTGGAAAACCTCCAAATTCACTGCTTTACTTAGGGACCTTACAGATAATTGTATTGTGGGTTACAGAGATGAGGTAGTCATTCAAAACTCATGTTGAACACTATTATTACACACAGAGCAACGTATTATGTGATTTATTCAGCAAATCTTTACTCCTGAACTTATTTCAGCTTGCCATAACAAAGGGCTTGAATACTTATTGACTCAAGACATTTCAGCTTGCGATAACAAAGGGGTTGAATACTTATTGACTCAAGACATTTCAGCTTGCCATTACAAAGGGGTTGAATACTTATTGACTCAAGACATTTCAGCTTGCCATAACAAAGGGGTTGAATACTTATTGACTCAAGACATTTCAGCTTGCCATAACAAAGGGGTTGAATACTTATTGACTCAAGACATTTCAGCTTGCCATAACAAAGGGGTTGAATACTTATTGACTCAAGACATTTCAGCTTGCCATAACAAAGGGGTTGAATACTTATTGACTCAAGACATTTCAGCTTGCCATAACAAAGGGGTTGAATACTTATTGACTCAAGGACATTTCAGCTTGCCATAACAAAGGGGTTGAATACTTATTGACTCAAGACATTTCAGCTTGCCATAACAAAGGGGTTGAATACTTATTGACTCAAGACATTTCAGCTTGCCATAACAAAGGGGTTGAATACTTATTGACTCAAGACATTTCAGCTTGCCATAACAAAGGGGTTGAATACTTATTGACTCAAGACATTTCAGCTTGCCATAACAAAGGGGTTGAATACTTATTGACTCAAGACATTTCAGCTTGTCATTTTTAATCAAATTGTTAAAAATAAAAAATATTCAACAAAATGTGGAAAAAGTCAGGGGGTGGGAATACTTTCTGAAGGCACAGTGGGATGGCTACCTTTCACCCTGCCACACACAGCATCATACTGTCCACCATTAGTAACTAGCATTTCTGGTAGCATTTCTGGTAGCGCTCCAGTTCGGTTCTGCAGATAGTTCAATTGAACCCAGAGGGTTATATGATACTGACTCCCACCAGTCCAGTCCACCACACACAGGAAATTCAGGCCGCCTTTGAAGATCAGTGTTTTCCATATTGGTAATGAAACACAGGCGGGCGGGTCAGAGGAAACCTGACAGCACAATGGCCCTAGAAAGACTCTCGTATGCATATGATGTATGCGACAATCCTTTATCAATTAAAACCCTCCAGATATGACCACACAGTCACAGCCTAGTCAATGGTTGCGTCTCAAGTGACACCATTCTCCTACATTGTGCACTACTTTTGACCAAAGTCCATATGGCTCTGGTCAAAAGTAATGCACTATATAGGGAATAGGGTGCCATTTGGGATGTGCTCTATGATCACTGGTCCGGGGACCGTTACTGGTCCCTAAGATGTTACAGGCTGGTCCAGAGCTGCTGGTGTGTGCCAGATGGTTAGCTGACATTGATTTAGTCCGTTCTCATGCTGTTTTTTAATGTTATCAAGCACTGTATGTAATGAATGAAATGAGGACATACTAACTAAAAGCTATGAACCTCTTTGAACTCTACTGCCTTGTGGACACATTTTTACCTCCCTCGTCAATTTTGACAGGGTGTGCTGTGTGTACTGCATTCTGTCTGTCACTTCTTTGTCTCTTTTTCTGGACAGTTGCCTACTGTATTTTGTTCATGTTGTCTGTTGCATTTCTCCTCCTTTTCCTCTTTCTACTCTTTCCTGTCTATTTTCTCCCTTCCCTCCCCTCCATCCATCCCTCCACCCCTCCTTTTCAGAGAGGAGGAAGAGGAGGAGGAGGAAGAGGAGGAGGAGGAGGAGGATGAGGAAGATGATGAGAGTCATGATATCACAGAGACCACTAGAAAGGGCTTCCACAGGTATTTCAGGAAAACAGGTTTTACCCCAAATAGAACCTCTTCTTCCATATCTTTCTTTCAGTCTTGTCCTCCATCCATCTCCCCCTTCCTGGACGATGTATAGTGTTGTTAACAGTGTATGGGTGTGTTAGAACTACATAAAAAAGCATATCTGTTATTGTAAACGTGTCATGTATTCCCCTTGGATGTACCCCACCCCCTTTGTCCTCCCCTTTGCTCTGTTACTCTGTTGTTTTAGCATGGCGCCCGTGCAGGCAGTAGAGGACTCCTCTAGCTTGTGTTCTCCTTTTCACTGTATGGTCAACCTCATCCCTGACGCCTCAGCCGCCTCAGAGAGAGAGAGAGTGTGGCCATGGCCAGCCCTATAGCCCCTGTGTCCACCCCCCCTAGAAACACTGGCTCTAACCCCCAGGATGTCTCTCCCAGTCCCAGATCTACTTCCCTGGTCATAGCGCTTGGCTGGGGGAGACTGCCAGGCACTGCCCACCCTCTGGGCCAACAGCACAGCACCTCTGTACCCTCCTCTTCCTCCCCCTCCTGTTCCTCCTCCCCCTCGAGGGGACATAGTCAGTCCTACCTCCAACCGCCCAAGCCCCTCCCACTCCTCCCTGATGTGGACCTGAGCCAGGTGTCTGCCTCTGCTGAGGCCGAGGGGTGTGTTGAGAGGGGCGTGGCCAGACAACAGCTCTACAGGTAGAGGTGCAGCAGCAACAGGAGCTCTACAGTTCACTTCTTCACCTCTGGCATTACATTCACTATGAAGGAATACCTCCCCAACTCTTAAATATACACTGTCATCCCTCAACACTGGTGTCTGTGTCTTCATGTCTACCTGGCTTGCTCCCTCACAATCCACTTGGCTGAGAAGCTGCCGTACTGAATGTCTCTTGTACAAGGGGTATAGACATAGTGTTAATGTCTACCGTGTCAGACAGATTCTGTGTTGTCGAGTCATATTTGCTTTCCGTGGCCTACGAGGCACTTGTAGATGGTCTCCCTCATGCATGTTATGTATGCTTTAACTTGTGTCCAGTTGAACACATCTTTAGCTTGCCTCGACATTCCTTTGACCTTTAAAGGCCCAGTGCAGTAAAACATTTGATTTTCCTGTGTTGTATATATATTTCCACACTATGAGGTTGGAATAATACTATGAAATTGTGAAAATAATGAAAATACCCTTTTAGTGTAAGAACTGATTGAAAAGACAGCCTGAAATCTCCGCCTGTTTTGATGGGATGGAGTTTTGGCCTGCCTGGTGACATCACCACGGTAGATGAGTTTCAGAAATGAAACAACACATGTACATTTAACCATTCGTTAGAAAAAATGACAATGCATAGTCTTGGCATTAGGGCTCTGCTCCTTCAGGCCAGCTCACTGCCAGAGCCAAGCGTCACGTGAAGAGGATGACATAAGTGCAGGCAGTGAGCCCGGCATGCTGTACCAAATCCCCTGAAGAAAGACACACAACCCACAGGTGGAGGCTGGGGTGGTGGTGGGATATCACAATCAGCAAGCATAGTGAGTAACAGCTAGTTACAGCAACAACGACAGCAAGAGACGTGCATTCACGTGCCGTCCAGCATCCAGGAAGCATGTGTACAACTGGTCAACTTAAATAGACCCAATGGAAGTAGAGTGGGAATCCAATTGGTGCAATATCTGCTGATGTGATTCCCTTCTGAACCGGCTCCACAGACCAATAAGAGAGAGATTTACAAACCTCTCTGCCAATAACAGCTAGTTTCCAGTTTCCCCCTCCGTACTCAAACCACTCCCAGATAGTCCTAGCTAAATTGGTGCTTTGACAAATTGCTCTTTCCTAAGAAGCTATTTTTGTTTCTTTTTGACCATTTGAACTGAAAGAAAATCACTGTGAGGTACTTAATGATTATCCAGAAATGATTTGATATTGAGATAAAAACTTGTGCATTGGGCCTTTTAAAGATAGTTTAACACCAGATGCCCAGTAGGCTGCTACATTTTCCTGTCCGCTGTGTTTTATTTTATGTTGCTTCTATCATCCATCCCGGATGGCACGCATACACAGGGAAAAAAGAAAGAGAAGAATCTGAACAAAGACGTATCATTTCCTTGACTGAGTCAGCTGCTAGATGTGCAACTCCAGTTGAGAACACTACGTTTTCCTGACATTTACTGCTCATCTGTCTTTCATTGTGGCGTTGCACCACAGTTAAACCCAGACATGCCTAGAAAATAAAATTCAAAAATGAAAATGCACCATAACTCACGTTTGAGTGTCTCTTAGATGTCTGTAATGTTGTGTGGAGCTGCAGCAACAGAGATAGGATGGAAAGTAGTGTTGCCATATTGTGAACAGACCAGGCCAGAAGTGCCTCAGTGTGTAGGACTACAGTAGAGCACTCCCTACCTCCTATCCCATATCATCCTAGTCTTAATGACCCACCAGGAAGTAGAGGTCTTTTAACTGTGGGCTTTATGGGAATTTAAAAAAGGTTTGATTGTTTTTAAAGAGTATGTAGAGTCCGTGTCGGTGGGGGGAGGGGCAGAAATATTCTCTTGCTTCTTGGAATCACCATGTATCTTGCTACAATCCTTCAGTCAATCGTTCTCCAGACTTCCGTTTTCTTTGTGTTTAACCCTTGCATGCTTTCTTTCTTCATTACAATTTGTACTTGACTGTCCCTCTCCTCTCTCTCTCCTCACTGTTTCCCTTCAGCAGCCAAACAGCTGTATTGTATACATCTAGAGCACCCGTTAGTGCTGGAAGGTAAGACTTAGCCACTGTGCTAACACTAGTCTTATAGTCCTATAGGTAAGACTTAGTCTCCAGGTTAACACTAGTCTTATAGTCCTATAGGTAAGACTTAGCCTCCAGGTTAACACCAGTCTTATAGGTAAGACTTAGCCTCCAGGTTAACACTAGTCTTATAGGTAAGACTTAGCCTCCAGGTTAACACTAGTCTCATAGTCTTATAGGTAAGACTTAGCCTCCAGGTTAACACTAGTCTTATAGGTAAGACTTAGCCTCCAGGTTAATACTAGTCTTATAGTCTTATAGGTAAGACTTGGCCTCCAGGTTAACACTAGACTTATAGTCTCATAGGTAAGACTTAGCCTCCAGGTTAATACTAGTCTCATAGTCTTATAGGTAAGACTTAGCCTCCAGGTTAATACCAGTCTTATAGGTAAGACGTAGCCTCCAGGTTAACTCTAGTCTTATAGGTAAGACTTAGCCTCCAGGTTAATACTAGTCTTATAGGTAAGACTTAGCCTCCAGGTTAATACTAGTCTTATAGGTAAGACTTAGCCTCCAGGTTAATACCAGTCTTATAGGTAAGACTTAGCCTCCAGGTTAATACTAGTCTTATAGGTAAGACTTAGCCTCCAGGTTAATACTAGTCTTATAGGTAAGACTTAGCCTCCAGGTTAACACTAGTCTTATAGTCTTATAGGTAAGACTTAGCCTCCAGGTTAACACTAGTCTTATAGGTAAGACTTAGCCTCCAGGTTTACACTAGTCTTATAGTCTTATAGGTAAGACTTAGCTTCCAGGTTAATACTAGTCTTATAGGTAAGACTTAGCCTCCAGGTTAATACTAGTCTTATAGTCTTATAGGTAAGCCTTAGCCTCCAGGTTAACACTAGTCTTATAGTCTTATAGGTAAGACTTAGCCTCCAGGTTAATACTAGTCTTATAGTCTTATAGGTAAGACTTAACCTCCAGGTTAATACTAGTCTTATAGGTAAGACTTAGCCTCCAGGTTAACACTAGTCTTATAGGTAAGACTTAGCCTCCAGGTTAACACTAGTCTTATAGGTAAGACTTAGCCTCCAGGTTAATACTAGTCGTATAGTCTTATGGGTAAGACTTAGCCTCCAGGTTAACACTAGTCTTATAGTCTTATAGGTAAGACTTGGCCTCCAGGTTAACACTAGACTTATAGTCTTACAGGTAAGACTTAGCCTCCAGGTTAACACTAGTCTCATAGTCTTATAGGTAAGACTTAGCCTCCAGGTTAACACTAGTCTTATAGGTAAGACTTAGCCTCCAGGTTAATACTAGTCTTATAGGTAAGACTTAGCCTCCAGGTTAATACTAGTCTTATAGGTAAGACTTAGCCTCCAGGTTAACACTAGTCTTATAGGTAAGACTTAGCCTCCAGGTTAACACTAGTCTTATAGGTAAGACTTAGTCTCCAGGTTAACACTAGTCTTATAGTCTTATAGGTAAGACTTAGCCTCCAGGTTAATACTAGTCTTATAGGTAAGACTTAGCCTCCAGGTTAACACTAGTCTTATAGTCTTATAGGTAAGACTTAGCCTCCAGGTTAATACTAGTCATATAGGTAAGACTTAGCCTCCAGGTTAACACTAGTCTTATAGGTAAGACTTAGCCTCCAGGTTAACACTAGTCTTATAGGTAAGACTTAGCCTCCAGGTTAACACTAGTCTTATAGTCTTATAGGTAAGACTTAGCCTCCAGGTTAATACTAGTCTTATAGGTAAGACTTAGCCTCCAGGTTAATACTAGTCTTATAGGTAAGACTTAGCCTCCAGGTTAACACTAGTCTTATAGTCTTATAGGTAAGACTTAGCCTCCAGGTTAACACTAGTCTTATAGTCTTATAGGTAAGACTTAGCCTCCAGGTTAACACTAGTCTTATAGTCTTATAGGTAAGACTTAGCCTCCAGGTTAACACTAGTCTTATAGTCTTCTAGGTAAGACTTAGCTTCCAGGTTAATACTAGTCTTATAGTCTTATAGGTAAGACTTAGCCTCCAGGTTTACACTAGTCTTATAGTCTTATAGGTAAGACTTAGCCTCCAGGTTAACACTAGTCTTATAGTCTTATAGGTAAGACTTAGCCTCCAGGTTAATACTAGTCATATAGGTAAGACTTAGCCTCCAGGTTTACACTAGTCTTATAGTCTTATAGGTAAGACTTAGCCTCCAGGTTAACACTAGTCTCATAGTCTTATAGGTAAGACTTAGCCTCCAGGTTAACACTAGTCATATAGTCTTATAGGTGAGACTTAGCCTCCAAGTTAATACTAGTCTTATAGGTAAGACTTAGCCTCCAGGTTAATACTAGTCATATAGGTAAGACTTAGCCTCCAGGTTAACACTAGTCTTATAGCTAAGACTTAGCCTCCAGGTTAACACTAGTCTTATAGTCTTATAGGTAAGACTTAGCCTCCAGGTTAACACTAGTCTTATAGTCTTATAGGTAAGACTTAGCCTCCAGGTTAATACTAGTCTTATAGTCTTATAGGTAAGACTTAGCCTCCAGCGTAACACTAGTCTTATAGTCTTATAGGTAAGACCTAGCCTCTGCTATCTTAGGGCATCTATTTAGATACTGTACACTCAGGGGGGGTTGAGGGGAATTTGGTTCCCTTTAGTGAAACAAATTCTACATGAAACTCATTTCTACATTTCTAAATGCTATTTTTAGCTGAATTCCTAGTGATTCGACAGTGGTGACCTGAACACCCTGGAGATTTAAATGATGTGTCAGTGCTTTCCAACTGTATCAAACACACCATGACATGGCAGTGAACCCTGCTGCTGCATGCTGAGCACCTCTTGGAATGCAACGCTCCCTGCTTCACTATCTCATTCAACAGAGCCATTAAGAAGCACCTTAAAAAGCAGCAGGGTTGTTTAGAGGTCAGCTCTGCTCTTGAGTACAGTCATTTCCTCCCTTAAGTTGAATCCCACTCAAGTCCCGTTGCTCTTGGCTGTGCGCTTGTCTTGGGTGTCTGGCGACTGCCTTTCAGGACCTCCACAGGCAGAGGCAGTGTCCCAAAGCATACCCTATCCCTTATCTTTCATGTTTAAAAACATATATTTAGCCAGGCAAGTCAGTTAAGAACAAATTCTTATTTACAATGACAGCCAACCGGGGAACAGTGGGTTAACTCCTTGTTCAGGGGCAGAACGGCAGATTTTTACCTTGTCAGCTCAGGTATTCGATCCAGCAATCTTTCGGTTACTGGCCCAACACTCTAACCACTAGGCTACCTGCCGCCCCTTATATAGTGCAATACATTGGACCAGAGCCCATTGTGCACTATATTGGGAATAGGGTGCCATTTGAGGCACACATCCTTAGTGTCGGGAATTCTAACCGTGAATAACAATGTTTCCTCCTCCTGTTGTTTGCAGCCGACACATAGGCCACGTCATGGCGCTCCCTGGCAGGTCCCAGGGTGTAGCCAGCGCCAGCGCCCCCACCACCCCTGTACACCGCTCCCAGGGTGTTGCCAGCGCCCCCACCACCCCTGTACACCGCACCTTTGCCACCTCAGGGGCACCACAGCTGGACTCCAAGTCTGACAGGTCAGCACTCAACCAATCAATGAATCAATCAATGAAACAAGCCCCACCTCTGTGTATGAGTTCCAGACACAGATTTAAATATTATTTATTTTCTTTCAAATCATTTAGGTGCGCTTGTTTTAGCTTGCCCAGCGTAGTAGGACCAATGGAATAGTAATATGGTCTTCCTCTGTTGGGTTACCCAGACCTTCTCTGGGGAGCTTGTTGTCCTCCTCCTACAGACAACACCAGGAGTCTCTGACTGCAGAGAGAGAGAGGAGGAGACAAGAGAGGGAGGAACGACTGCTGAAAATCGAGAGGGAGGAGAGGACCCGCTTCAAGTGAGTCCCAACCTGCATCACATCACACTACTCATAGATGGAATTGTCCTTTTGACGTTTACATTGCAGTTCAGTTCCCTCATTAAAAGTCCCAAACCAATTCACCAGAATCAAACACAGAACTACTTTGCCCACAGCTTTATACACTTATCTGTAAGGTTACCGGCTGGAGTGATGGAGTTTTGTCTGGGATGAATAAGAGTCTGAGCTTTGTTCCACAATATATCAGATGAGTTGGAGATGTTTAGAAACTGGACATACTTGTCTGTCTGTCTGTTTATTATGGTCATCAGTCAGGGACATGATGTGAGTCTAAGGAGGAGATACATGCTCTGCATCCCAAATGGAGCTCTACTGGGTCATAGGTCTCTGGTCAAAAGTAGGGCACTTATTATGGGATAGGGTGCAATTTGGGGTGCAGTCATGGATATGTTGGTTCGGCAGAAAACAAAGTCCTGCTGGCCTGCCTTTTACTTGTTTTCTATGGCCATATAAAGACCTGGATGTCAGACTGAGCCCTGGAAAGCTCCTCTGGTCTGTGTGTCTCCTCTGTCATGTCAGACTATTTCTCTCCCACAGTATCTACAACTATTCACACTGTCCCATTGGTTAACTAAGGATGTCTTTTAAAAAGGTACTATAGAATGTGAATGAAAACAAATAAGAATTGATATGCACAATAAGATATAGATCTCACATTCTTTTCACATACTGTCTCTCCCTCTCTCTCTCTCTTTCTCTCTCTCTCTCACACTCACATACTTGGAACATTATCAGTCGGGATTACATGGACAAGAGGGAAGAGACAAGACAGGCCAGAGAAGAGAGGTATGTTGTCTACTTTCATTTCTAATATACAAATAGACACAGTGCTCTCTAGCAATGTGGATTCTATAATCATTCCGATAGACACAGTGCTTTATATCAATTAAGATTCTAGAATCATTCAGATAGACACAGTGCTTTATATCAATTAAGATTCTATAATCATTCAGATAGACACAGTGCTCTCTAGCAATGTGGATTCTATAATCATTCCGATAGACACAGTGCTTTATATCAATTAAGATTCTAGAATCATTCAGATAGACACAGTGCTCTCTAGCAATGTGGATTCTATAATCATTCAGAGACACAGTGCTTTATATCAATTAAGATTCTAGAATCATTCAGATAGACACAGTGCTCTATATCAATGTAGATTCTAGAATCATTCAGATAGACACAGTGCTTTATATCAATTAAGATTCTAGAATCATTCAGATAGACACAGTGCTTTATATCAATTAAGATTCTAGAATCATTCAGATAGACACAGTGCTCTCTAGCAATGTGGATTCTATAATCATTCAGAGACACAGTGCTTTATATCAATTAAGATTCTAGAATCATTCAGATAGACACAGTGTTTATATCAATTAAGATTCTAGAATCATTCAGATAGACACTGTGCTCTATATAAATTAAGATTCTAGAATTATTCAGATAGACACTGTGCTCTATATCAATCTAGAT
Source organism: Oncorhynchus mykiss (assembly GCF_057628025.1). Classification (NCBI taxonomy): domain Eukaryota; kingdom Metazoa; phylum Chordata; class Actinopteri; order Salmoniformes; family Salmonidae; genus Oncorhynchus; species Oncorhynchus mykiss. Next base: position 10,267,939 of record NC_143023.1, read on the forward strand.
TCTGGAATCATTCAGATAGACATTGTGCTCTATATAAATCTAGATTCTAGAATCATTCAGATAGACACTGCTCTATATCAATGTAGATTCTAGAATAATTCAGATAAACACAGTGCTCTATATCAATGTAGATTCTAGAAGCATTCAGATAGACACAGTGCTCTCTAGCAATGTAGATTCTAGAATCATTCAGATAGACACTGTACTCTATATCAATGTAGATTTTAGAATCATTCAGATAGACACTGTTCTCTATTTCAATCTAGATCCTAGAATCATTCTCCTGTAATAAGTACAACATAAAGACTCTGACATGAGGGAGTAATATGCCTTGAAACCTTTTTGAGGAGAATTGTTAGCAGATGTAGAACAAGTCAGGCTCAGCCTCTGGGCTGAAATATAGGTGTCAGGCCCCCTCTAAACCTGCTGCTGTGCATTAAGACATCTAGAACTGAATGGGACGAGGGGTGGAATTGGCTTTAAGTCATGGATACGGTCCAGATAAGGTAGGCTATGCATGTGTAATGTACCACCTTCCAGACATATGTATGATCAGTGTTATTTAAAACAGGAATCCTAGGTTATGTGTGTGACGTCTATATCAAGATGAAACACTGTTATCAGACCCATGGAGAAGTCGCTGTAGGACACTGTAGGTATCTTCAACATTTATGTGTCAATTAAGCACCTGGAGAAATCCGAGAAGCATCACAGAGTCCCAGACATTTGGCCTCTGTTTCAGAAAAGGAAGTGTGAGGGAACTGAATACAGTATATTACTGGTAGGGGGTGGCAGTAGCCTCGAGGTTAGAGAAATCTTCTCCTACCCCCATGAGATAGATATGATATAATAATAGACCTAAACAGGTGGAGTAACATCCTTTTTGAATAATATTCTGGGACTCCCTCTTCCAGATATAAGTGTGTTGAGAGGCTCGCAGCAGAGGAGTATGAGAAAGAGAGAGAGCGCACGAGAGCGCCACCCAGGGGGCGCACAGAGATCACCCTGAGCCTGAGCCCCACCCCCTCCAGTCGCTCCGCCTCCCCCCGCTGTGCCACGCCCTCCTCCATCGCCTCTCCGGAAGACGCTGGCACCATTCCATCCCAGACATCCCAGACGCAGGGTAAATAACCTTTTCCAAACGTAACATTAAAGCTCCCATCTCAGATTCAGAGTAACATAACGTTCTCCAAACATTTAACAATCATTATCGGTCCAGAGAAGTTTTATGTATTTGTTCCCGGGGTCTGAATTAACACAAGGAGGGTCATTCACTCACACTTTGGAATTAGAGTCAGCTGCACTAATGATGGCTGTATGTTGTCTGTTGTTCCCGGGGTCTGAATTAACACAAGGAGGGTGATTCACTCACACTTTGGAATTAGAGTCAGCTGCACTAATGATGGCTGTATGTTGTCTGTTGGGAGGAAAATCATCAGGACTTGATAAGAAAAGGATTTCATTCTTGTTTTTCTGTGTGCTTCAGAATGAGGTGTCTGTAAGTGTAGGTTGCTAAATCCCAAATATGTTCTGGGATGGGATGGACATTACTTTAGCTGCCTGTGGGAAAATGCTTTGCATGATGGTTTGAAATGTAGTGAGTGGCTAGCTGTTAGGTCCCAGGCATACCCCAGTGATTTGTATGTGATTGTAGTGTGGTTTTGGCTGTGGTAGCGCCAGCCGCTAGGGCGTGGAACTCTTAATATGGGGTTCCATTCACATTCTACAGTAGGAGCCAGGAAGAGGTGTGGTGGACTGTGGACTACAGCACTGACCATAGAGGGACAAGCCTTTCAATACCTCACAGACTCAGTTATGATGATACATGAATGAATATCATGAGAACTAGATGTTGCTAGTCTGGGGTGGTTGTTCTAACCCACCAAAATGGGATAATGGGATCAAATGAGAGGTCGAATCTAATTTCGAAACACATTGTCATCATAGCTGTTAATTCATTTCCTGTAACATTCAATGAAGTATGAATTGACATGCTTAACGACTTGTGCTCCAGACCAAAATCTAGACAATTTATAATTTTAATTCATTAATTGTCACAGAGCAATTTTATGGTATTTAAATTATAAACAAGATCATTTCAAAATGATATCAGACAATATTGAAAAGGCACACAATCGAAACCCTTACAGGAGCTTTCTGTTTTGTTTGGTCCTGTTTTCTCTACCAGGAAGTGAAGTAGACGTAGAGCCAAGCCGTGACCTTCAGACTAGAACTACAAGTCCAGCGCCAGAGTTAATAGTATCAGGACCTTCTCCAGAACCCACAGAGCCCCCCTCCCAAACCCCCTCCCAAACTCCCCCGGCGCCAGCCGAGGAGCAGGCAGAGACAGAGACGCAGACAGAGAAGCAGGAAGTAGCTGAAGTTGAGTCCAAGCAGGAAGTACTAGAGCTAGTGGAGTTAGCGGTAGATGAACAGACACAGGGTAAAGAGCAAGAAGAAAGTGAGGAGGAGGAGGAGGGTAAGGAGGAAGAGAGACAGTCAGGGAATGAGGTAGAGGGAGAAGAGAAGGTAGAGGTAGAGGGAGAAGAGGTGGAGATAGAAGATGTAGAAGTGGTAGAGATAGAGGTGGAGGAGGAGGGAGAGAGGGAGCAGGCTGCGTCGGAGGAGAGGGAGGTGGAGGAGAGGCTGGTCCTCCTCAGTGAGAAGGAGAGGCAGAATGAGGAAGTGAATGAGAAGGACAACTGTTCTGCCTCCAGTATCTCCTCAGCCAGTAGCACTCTGGAGAGAGAGGAGAGGGAGGAGAAAGTCAACAGCAACCTTGAACCAGGTACCAGCTGCCCATCAGAAGGAAATGCAGACTTTAGGACACTTGGCCTTTTATGACTTAACATATGGCTTGTGATTTGTGCCCATACTGTAAATGGAACACTTGCTAATCTTCCGTATGCTGTACATCAGTAGGCAGACATGGAAGTTCAACTCATGTCAGAACATTTCATTCCACCCATGTTCTCATTTCAGTTTCTGATATACAGATCTGCTCTCTATTCTGTTCTGAAGGCTACCAATCCAATCCACCCTTCCTCCTTGTGTTTGTCCACCTCTAGGCCAGTGCATTAAGGAGGAAGACGTGAACGGGCAGTGCAGCAAGATCCTCAACAGCAAGCGCTTCATGCTGGACATGCTCTATGCCCAGAACAAGACCACTGCCGACGAGGACGAAGAGAAGGCGGGAGAGACAGAACAGACGGAGAAATGCAAAGAGGGGATGGAGACGTCATCGCTAGAGGGTCAGGACGGGTCGTCGGTGGCCAGCTTAGCCAGTCGTATCTCTACACTGGAGGCCAGCAGGCAGGCCTGCGAGGAGAACGTCAAGAAGATGGAGGTGCAACACCTGGAGAACCAGGGGAGCGTCAGGGCCGCGGCCGAGAAATTTGGAGACCTTGTTAAAAGCCTTGTGTCGCCTCACGAGCTGGAGGCATTGGAGAAGCAGCAGCAAGGGCAGCTTCAACCTGATAAAGACAAAGCTCCTCCGGCCCCGTCCTCCTCTCCCCTACCTCCTAAGAAGGAGTCAGATTATATCTGGGACCAGCTGATGGCAGCCCCCAGGGAGCTGCGGATTAAAGAGATGGACTTTACAGACCTGGCAGACGAGGATGATCTGGACATCTTAGACGTGGACAGTGTGCTGATGGGCTCCAGTGACCTGATGATCCCTCCCCCTCCTCCCTGTCTCTCCACCCTGCCCCCTCCCCCTCCCCTGGGCCTGTTCGGCTGCCCCCCGCCCCCTCCTGTCCCTGGCATGATGCCCCCTCCCCCGCGCTTCATGCCCCCCGGACCCACCCAGCCCTACCCGGGGTCCCCCCAGCTGAGCCGAGGGACAGGGGAGCCCCCTCTGTTCCAAAAGAAGAAGAAGACTATCCGTCTCTTCTGGAACGAGGTAAGGCCCATGGACGGCCAGTACAGGAACCACAAGCGTTGTAGAGAGTCTCTCTGGTCCAAACTGGAGCCGGTCAAAGTGGACACGTCCAAGCTGGAACACCTGTTTGAAACCAAGTCCAAGGAGCTGCCTGTTACCAAGGTACCTTTGTTGACTGGTTTGGTTATTTATACGTATAGGAAATGTATGTGGGTTTTCTCAAGAAATCCATTTGTGAAATGATGTCACCTAAAGCATTTAGGGGCGGGTTCCCGGACACAGACTAAGACTAGTCCAGGAAACAGCTCCATAGATGTTTCCAACTTGTCCTCTTCCTCCAGAGCACATAGGTTTAGACATCAGGTGTGGATCTACTAACTACACCTTCTGTTCTGTATACACTCAGCAGAACAGCACTAACCAGCTTCACCGTGGTGGTAAAGACTGACCTGCATGTTGTCTGTTCTGTATACACTCAGCAGAACAGCACTAACCAGCTTCACCGTGGTGGTAAAGACTGACCTGCATGTTGTCTGTTCTGTATACACTCAGCAGAACAACACTAACCAGCTTCACCGTGTTGGTAAAGACTGACCTGCATGTTGTCTGTTCTGTATACACTCAGCAGAACAGCACTAACCAGCTTCACCGTGGTGGTAAAGACTGACCTGCATGTTGTCTGTTCTGTATACACTCAGCAGAACAGCACTAACCAGCTTCACCGTGTTGGTAAAGACTGACCTGCATGTTGTCTGTTCTGTATACACTCAGCAGAACAGCACTAACCAGCTTCACCGTGGTGGTAAAGACTGACCTGCATGTTGTCTGTTCTGTATACACTCAGCAGAACAGCACTAACCAGCTTCACCGTGGTGGTAAAGACTGACCTGCATGTTGTCTGTTCTGTATACACTCAGCAGAACAGCACTAACCAGCTTCACCGTGTTGGTAAAGACTGACCTGCATGTTGTCTGTTCTGTATACACTCAGCAGAACAGCACTAACCAGCTTCACCGTGTTGGTAAAGACTGACCTGCATGTTGTCTGTTCTGTATACACTCAGCAGAACAGCACTAACCAGCTTCACCGTGTTGGTAAAGACTGACCTGCATGTTGTCTGTTCTGTATACACTCAGCAGAACAGCACTAACCAGCTTCACCGTGGTGGTAAAGACTGACCTGCATGTTGTCTGTTCTGTATACACTCAGCAGAACAGCACTAACCAGCTTCACCGTGTTGGTAAAGACTGACCTGCATGTTGTCTGTTCTGTATACACTCAGCAGAACAGCACTAACCAGCTTCACCGTGGTGGTAAAGACTGACCTGCATGTTGTCTGTTCTGTATACACTCAGCAGAACAGCACTAACCAGCTTCACCGTGTTGGTAAAGACTGACCTGCATGTTGTCTGTTCTGTATACACTCAGCAGAACAACACTAACCAGCTTCACCGTGGTGGTAAAGACTGACCTGCATGTTGTCTGTTCTGGTTGGATTCTCGAAGCTGATAGAGGAAACTATGTTTTCTCTTCATAATTAGTTTATTTCTGTGTTTATGTTTTGGTTTTGTCCGTTGAGCCTGTTGAGCTGGAGCCCCGTGTTCATGCTTCAGGCTTCATTCATCCACAGCATCAAAAGTAGTGCCATTTATAGGGAATAGGGTACCATTTATAGGGAATAGGGTGCCATTTATAGGGAACAGGGTACCATTTATAGGGAATAGGGTGCCATTTATAGGGAATAGGGTGCCATTTATAGGGAATAGGGTGCCATTTATAGGGAATAGGGTGCAATTTATAGGGAACAGGGTGCCATTTGGGGCGTAACCCTGCTGTCCATGGTGACGTTCTGACTACGTCCCGCACCACGCTGTCTCCTGCTTCAAACTATTGAAGAATGCTGTGCAGGATTTAAACCAGACTGTCTTAAATGTACTGTAGGTCAACCCTGTCGTCCCGACCTGCTAGTAGACAGAATGATGGAATGTGATGGATTCCCTCTAGTATCTTGTCAACATCATCAAAGGTGCAGCCTGTCTTCCATAAAGTTTTCTCCGTCACTTTAAACTCGACTGACTCTGAGACGGTCCAAAACTGAAAGCAGGAGGGATATATATAAATATAGATGTAGCTAGATATAGTGTAGAGAGGCCCTTCGCACAGGGAGATCAGATCTACTATAAAAGGTCATGTACAGTATTACAGTCACACAGTTTTGGTCCCTGGCCCTGATCCATTGTGACTGAGACTCTCTAGTTCTGAACGTTTCAACATTTGATCTCACCGGCGTTTGTTAATGATGTATTTTTATGTTGAGAGTTTTATGGAATCCCTTGACTGATTTTATGTATAATACATTTGCAAAAATGTCTACAAACCTGTTTTTTTCGCTTTGTCATTATGGGGTTTTCTGTGTAGATTGAGGAGGATTTTTTTTAATTTAATGCATTTTAGAATAAGGCTGTAATGTAATAAAATGTGGGAAAAGTGAAGGGGTCTGAATACCTTTCTGAATGCGCTGTATAGTATAATACTAGTACTTTATTGTTGTTAATATAATGTCCTGTTTCTGTGTATCTCTACTCAGAAAACAGCAGTGGATGGGAAACGACAAGAGATTATTGTCCTGGACTCCAAACGGAGCAATGCCATCAACATCGGGCTGACCGTCCTCCCCCCTCCCCGCACCATCAAGACAGCCATCCTCAACTTCGACGAGTACGCTTTGAACAAGGAGGGGATCGAGGTGAGCTGCATGTCACATGGTATATTGAAATGATTGGGCTATTATGATTATGTATCCTAGTCGTTATCGATGTGTATCTCTAGCAAAGTCACCGTAGCCATTATCTCTTAAGTGTGAATCTGTGATGTCTAATAATCTCAATGAAAGCATGTTGGAAAAACATGTGTCTGTGTATCTGTACAGTCAATACTGAAAACACTGCTTATTTCTGACCTGCCAAACAAACAAGTCATTTACTTCAACTGAGTCCAAAATAAACTTGGTTTCACTTAAAACCTGCACACAAAAATACATATGTTACCAATGTATTTCCACAACCAACTTTTCACTTCAAAAAAATTTATGTTTTCAATGAGTTGGGACTGGCTGTGGTCAGTGTGGACATGTCATGTGGTTTCTCAGCTGGAAGCCTGGAATCTTAGCTTATCTCATATAATTAATTATTGGTACGTACCATTAAAAGTTAGCTACACATGCATATTTTAAGATGGTTTTCTAACCATAATATAGACCTTTGGAGGACTTCAGATGGTGTAAATAATGATTAACGTTGCATCTCCTGTCTTATATAATCTGCTGTACTCTTCCATCTTTTCCATGGGAACGTTCTTATTTAGAGGAGAGGAGCACTGTAATGTACTGCTCCACCTTCTACGTCTATTTCTCACAGACAGACAGCAGCAGAAAGGTAGAACAGTCAGATGTCTGACAAGGTTGGAGGCCAAGGCAGGAATTATTATTTTTCCAATAGCAAATATGTTCGTTGATAATAAAAAATAACTGGAAAATTAGAAACATTCCATCTCTCCCACCACTCATCTCTATCTCCATCTCTCCCTTTCCTCTTCTCCTTCAACTCCCCCTTTCCTCTCCCATCTCCACGTCCAGCCTCCCTTTCTTCTCCTCCTTCAACTCCCCCTTTCCTCTTCTCCTTCAACTCCCCCTTTCCTCTCCCATCTTCACGTCCAGCCTCCCTTTCTTCTCCTCCTTCAAATCCCTCCTTTCCTCTCCTCCTTCAACTCTGGTCCAGCCTCTCCAACCTAACGTGTGTGTCTGTGTATCTGAGGGGTTGGTACAGCAGCAGACACATTTATGTCTCGTATGGATTCATGAAGTCTTCTTCTTGTCCTCCTTTCCTAGAAAATCCTGACGATGATCCCGACGGAGGAGGAGAAGCAGAGGATCCAGGATGCTCAGCTGGTGAACCCTGACGTCCCCCTGGGATCAGCAGAGCAGTTCCTCCTCACCCTGTCCTCCATCACAGAGCTGTCCGCCCGGCTGCAGCTCTGGGCCTTCAAGATGGACTACGAGGTCACGGAGAAGGTCAGAGCACCGCCACCTTTCTGTCATCCCTGCACCAATTCCTATAAATGGAGTCATGCGCTACCTCACACTTCCTACGTGTACATCATCATCATCGTAGGATTGTGCAATACAAGAGAGAACTGTGAAAATGGATTTGAATATGGATTGGCTTGTCGTAGTTCACATACCAAGGTGTCGTAGTTGAGGAAATAGATGTTGATTTCCATATAGCACCTGACTCCTCTATGGCTCCTCATTGTTGTTGAACATACGGGTTCAACGAAGAACAACATGATTATTCCTGGATGTTGTTTCTAGTTGCAGTCTTAAAGGAATAATCTGGTGACAGACGGTTACCATCTGTCCAACACACACGCAGAGAATCATCTTACAGTAACTAGAGAAATAGTCCCAAACAAATCACTTTAACATTTAACCTTCAAATAAATCTCTCTGACATTTAACAATCATAAAGTATTCTCAGCTGGTTCCTGTAATGACTAGCTTCAGTTTAAAAGGCCGTATTTGATGTGTGTGCCACTCTCTCTCTCTCTCTCTCTCTCTCTCTCTCTCTCTCCCTCCCTCTCTCTCTCTCTCTCTCTCTCTCTCTCTCTCTCTCCCTCTGTTTTACAGGAAGTGGCAGAGCCTCTGCAGGACCTTAAGGAAGGGATGGACCAACTGGAGAAGAACAAGACGCTGCGTTACATCCTGTCCACGCTGCTGGCTATAGGCAACTTCCTTAACGGATCCAACGTGAGTAACATTACAGAAGTCTGGCCTGGGGCTGGAGGAAGAGAAGAGATGAGCTCTCTTCCCCTCTCTCTCTCTCTCCCCCTCCCTTCTCTCTCTCTCTCTCTCTCTCTCTCTCTCTCTCTCGCTCTCTCTCTTTCTTTCTTTCTTTCTTTCTCTCTCTATCTCTCTCTCCCTCCTTCTCTCCCTCCATCTCTCCCTCCTACCCTCTGTGCCCCCTGCTAAGCACTGCCATATTGACTTGGCAAAGACAACAGTGTGCTCTATGTTTGTAGAGGAATGTGCTGTATGCTGTCCGTCTGTCTGTCTGTGCACCAGACACTAGCTAGCCCACTACAGCAGTGTATCTGGAAAGGGAAGGCCTCTGCTCAGCGATGCACCCAACCTGACGCTGTCTGTCTATTGGAATGAAAGAGAGGCATAAAGAGAGACAGAGAGGGTATGAGTGTGTGTGTGTGTGTTTGCCTGCGTGCGTGCCATGCTTGTATGTCTCAAAGGTTTAGGATATGAGAGCCAAACATGCAAGTCAGAAAACATGAGGCATCAAGCAAGTAGTTCAGCTAAATAATGCCTGTGTTTATATTTGACGATAAACCATTTAAAATGGGCAAAGGAACAAAGCAAACCTAGTTAGGATGATGTCTTTCAGGAGATGTTTTTATTCTCCTTTTTAGGTAGTGTGTGTGTGTGTGTGTGTGTGTGTGTGTGTGTGTGTGTGTGTGTGTGTGTGTGTGTGTGTGTGTGTGTGTGTGTGTTTAGGTAGCTCTGCTCTTGCTAACTAACAATTGGTAGGTCTGCAGTTGATTGTGGTTTGTGATAATCACTGACTAATGAAGCTGAATTACTGGTTGACCACTCAATAGAAACCCTTTCGCTTTGTACAAGATCTCGCGGTCCAACATACAAATACCGATGTTCTGTAATCTTGTTGTGGTGCATATTGGTGACTCATGCTAAAGTGTAAATTTACTGCAATTTGGGCCTCATTTGGGCCTCATTTGGGCCTCATTTTGGGAGTCTGATGTTAATAGCATAGACTTGTGTCTGTTGTAGTTACATAATGGGTGTGCTTCTTTTGTGTGCGTGTGTGTGTGTGTGTGTGGGTGTGTGTGTGTGTGTGTGTGTGTGTGTGTGTGTGTGTGTGTGTGTGTGTGTGTGTGTGTGTGTGTGTGTGTGTGTGTGTGTGTGTGTGTGTGTGTGTGTGTGTGTGTGTTTATGTATCCAGGCGAAGGGCTTTGAGCTGGGTTACCTGGAGAAGGTTCCGGAGGTAAAGGACACGGTTCATAAGCAGTCTCTACTGCACCATGCCTGTTCCATTGTGGTGGAGAAGTTTCCAGACAGCTCAGACCTGTACTCTGAGATAGGAGCCATCACCCGCTCGGCTAAGGTACGCCTGTGATTGCCTTAGTATAAAGGACTCATGGAAACTCATGGAAATGATGTTTATCCTTGTAATCCATTTCTTGCTATCAAGCAAAACCTGTAGCTAGATTCAATCTGATCACCCCATGTCGACTATGTACCTTTTTGCTACATTCACGGTAAACGCTGCATATGTGGGCTCAATCGGAAATGACCTTTAAATTGATGTCGCGCTACAACGTGATGCTCTGCAGTCTGGATTTAACCTAGGCCCTAATCAATAATGATTGTCAGAAATCATTTATTTTATGTCCATGTATGCCATCTCCTGCCATTGTGTAGCTTGAGCAAGGCATTACGTCTGACCTCTAAACTAATCCAGGGGCAACACATTTCACATTTCAACAACGGACAATAAAGTCAACTTCTTCTCTGCCACCTTGTTTCTCAGGTGGACTTCGACCAGCTCCAAGACAACCTGAGCCAGATGGAGCGACGCTGCAAAGCATCGTGGGACCACCTCAAGGTCATCGCCAAGCACGAGATGAAGCCTGCGCTCAAACAGAAGATGTCTGACTTCCTAAAGGACTGTGCAGAGAGAATCATCATCTTGAAGATAGTCCATCGGAGAATTATCAACCGGTATGATTATAGTGAAGGGTCCTCTGATGCATTATTTTACCTCGTTGAAATACCATCCAACGTAGCTGTTTCTCCAGAGAGAGATAACGGTGTGATATCTGACGCCGTCTGTTTCTCCAGAGAGAGATAACGGTGTGATATCTGACGCCGTCTGTTTCTCCAGAGAGAGATAACGGTGTGATATCTGACACCGTCTGTTTCTCCAGAGAGAGATAACGGTGTGATATCTGACACCGTCTGTTTCTCCAGAGAGAGATAACGGTGTGATATCTGACGCCGTCTGTTTCTCCAGAGAGAGATAACGGTGTGATATCTGACACCATCTGTTTCTCCAGAGAGAGATAACGGTGTGATATCTGACGCCGTCTGTTTCTCCAGAGAGAGATAACGGTGTGATATCTGACACCATCTGTTTCTCCAGAGAGAGATAACGGTGTGATATCTGACACCGTCTGTTTCTCCAGAGAGAGATAATGGTGTGATATCTGACGCCGTCTGTTTCTCCAGAGAGAGATAACGGTGTGATATCTGACGCCGTCTGTTTCTCCAGAGAGAGATAACGGTGTGATATCTGACGCCGTCTGTTTCTCCAGAGAGAGATAACGGTGTGATATCTGACACCGTCTGTTTCTCCAGAGAGAGATAACGGTGTGATATCTGACGCCGTCTGTTTCTCCAGAGAGAGATAACGGTGTGATATCTGACGCCGTCTGTTTCTCCAGAGAGAGATAACGGTGTGATATCTGACACCATCTGTTTCTCCAGAGAGAGATAACGGTGTGATATCTGACACCATCTGTTTCTCCAGAGAGAGATAACGGTGTGATATCTGACACCATCTGTTTCTCCAGAGAGAGATAACGGTGTGATATCTGACGCCGTCTGTTTCTCCAGAGAGAGATAACGGTGTGATATCTGACACCATCTGTTTCTCCAGAGAGAGATAACGGTGTGATATCTGACACCATCTGTTTCTCCAGAGAGAGATAACGGTGTGATATCTGACACCATCTGTTTCTCCAGAGAGAGATAACGGTGTGATATCTGACGCCGTCTGTTTCTCCAGAGAGAGATAACGGTGTGATATCTGACACCATCTGTTTCTCCAGAGAGAGATAACGGGGTGATATCTGACACCATCTGTTTCTCCAGAGAGAGATAACGGTGTGATATCTGACACCATCTGTTTCTCCAGAGAGAGATAACGGTGTGATATCTGACGCCGTCTGTTTCTCCAGAGAGAGATAACGGTGTGATATCTGACGCCGTCTGTTTCTCCAGAGAGAGATAACGGTGTGATATCTGACGCCGTCTGTTTCTCCAGAGAGAGATAACGGTGTGATATCTGACGCCGTCTGTTTCTCCAGAGAGAGATAACGGTGTGATATCTGACACCATCTGTTTCTCCAGAGAGAGATAACGGTGTGATATCTGACGCCGTCTGTTTCTCCAGAGAGAGATAACGGTGTGATATCTGACGCCGTCTGTTTCTCCAGAGAGAGATAACGGTGTGATATCTGACGCCGTAAACTGCAATGTGATGCCGTCATGTTTTTCTCTCTACGTGTTGCAGGTTCCATGCCTTCCTGTTGTTCCTGGGCCATCCAGCGTACGCTGTGCGGGAGGTCAGCATCCACCGCTTCAGTAAGATCCTCAGTGAGTTTGCCCTGGAGTACCGGACCACACGGGAACGCGTCCTGCAACAGAAACAGAAGAGGGCCAACCACAGAGAGAGGAACAAGACCAGAGGAAAGATGATCACAGATGTGAGTGTTGTTGTTCACTTAACAGGCCTGCTCATGGGAAGTGGCTCAAATGGTGCCCTACTCCCTATATAGTGGACTACCTTTGACCAGGGCTCTGCTAAAAAATTGTGTACTATAAAGGGAATAGGGTAGCATTTGGGACGCAGACCGTGTATATTTAAACACTTTGTCTCTTGCCCCATCTGGTCTCTTTTTCCTTTGTAGGCTTCTCCTGTCTTCTCCTGTGTTCTCCTTTCTTCTCCTGTGTTCTCCTGTCTTCTCCTGTGTTCTCCTGTCTTCTCCTGTGTTCTCCTGTCTTCTCCTGTGTTCTCCTGTGTTCTCCTGTGTTCTCCTGTCTTCTCCTGTCTTCTCCTGTGATCGTATGTCTTCTCCTGTCTTCTCCTGTATTATCCTGTCTTCTCCTGTCTCCTCCTGTGTTCTCCTGTATTCTCTTGTCTTCTGTGTTCTCCTGTATTCTCTTGTCTTCTCCTGTGTTCTCCTGTGTTCCCCTGTATTCTATTGTCTTCTCCGGTGTTCTTATGTCTTCTCCTGTATTCTCCTGTCTTCTCCTGTGTTCTCCTGTATTCTCTTGTCTTCTCCGGTGTTCTTATGTATTCTCCTGTGTTCTCCTGTATTCTCTTGTCTTCTCCTGTGTTATCCTGTGTTCCCCTGTATTCTCTTGTCTTCTCCGGTGTTCTTATGTCTTCTCCTGTATTCTCCTGTCTTCTCCTGTGTTCTCCTGTATTCTCTTGTCTTCTCCGGTGTTCTTATGTATTCTCCTGTCTTTTCCTGTGTTCTCTTCACCTGAGACTCTCAATTTCTTTCTTGAACTTCCTCATTGTCATCCTCGGGATTTCGTACCCACCTGCTCACTCTCCAAACAAGTGGCCACTGGTCACCTCAGACAACGCATTCATTTCCAATGACATCAGCATAGTTTCACACATCCAGTACAGTGATTGGTTACTGTAACAGTAATCAGTGATCTGTTTACTATGTATCCTATTCTAAAACAGCAGGACTGATCCCCTCTCCCCATACTCCTGCTCCTCCTCCTTCTACCCATCCTCCTCCTCCTGCTCCTCTTCCTCTGCCCCCCCTCCACCTGCTCCTCCTCCTGCTCCCCCTCCTCCCTGTGTGATGATGAAACTCCCTCCAGCCCAGAGGGGCCTGCAGCCTGCTGTAGGAGGGAGATGGAGCAGCACTCCAGGGCCTGTTGTCCTTGGTAGGGTTCACCTCCAGTTCAAGAGCACCCTAATTCAATCACTGTGTGAAATATTCCAACGTTTGGATGTCCCTGCAGGAGAAATAACTAGCCCCACAGCGTGATCCCGCTGCTCTCACAGGGAGGAGGGGAGCACAGTTGTGTGGTCGTCACACCCAATGGGGAATTTGTGAACCGTACAAAGGACAAGACGTGTGTTAATAGTCGACCAGCGTTTTTAGATAACCTCATTTACAGAATAGGACATTCCTCATTCTTCTTTTTGTCAGAGGTCATATTTCTGCTCTTTCTGTTTGACTATGGCGCCTCCAGCACATCTCATAACATCTCCTTTTCTGTCTTCCTCTTCATTTCATCTTCTTCCCTTTCCTCTGTAGAGTGAGGATGAAGAGGATGGTGAGGTATGGGTGTGTGTGTGTGCGTGTGTGCGTGTGTGTGTGTGTGTGTGAACAGGTGCATGTGTGTGCGTGTGTGTGCGTGTGTGCGTGTGCGCGTGTGCGTGTGTGTGTGTGTGAACAGGTGCATGTGTGTGTGTTATTTTTCCTGTGGTAGTAATGTCTCTAACCTTTAACCAAAAGCCAGAATTCTTCATCACGATCAAGTTGACATATTTCTCTCAGGTTGTGTGTCCGCTGTATTTCTTGCTGTGATTTTGAATGCAGCCAACATGCTACAGTAGTAGTTATCAGACTAGGTATTGACAGTATGTTTAGAGGAACCAGCTACAGTAGTAGTTATCAGACTAGGTATTGACAGTATGTTTAGAGGAACCAGCTACAGTAGTAGTTATCAGACTAGGTATTGACAGTATGTTTAGAGGAACCAGATACAGTAGTAGTTATCAGACTAGGTATTGACAGTATGTTTAGAGGAACCAGTAGTTACCAGACTAGGTATTGACAGTGTGTTTAGAGGAACCAGTAGTTATCAGACTAGGTATTGACAGTGTGTTTAGAGGAACCAGCTACAGTAGTAGTTATCAGACTAGGTATTGACAGTATGTTTAGAGGAACCAGTAGTTATCAGACTAGGTATTGACAGTGTGTTTAGAGGAACCAGTAGTTATCAGACTAGGTATTGACAGTGTGTTTAGAGGAACCAGCTACAGTAGTAGTTATCAGACTAGGTATTGACAGTGTGTTTAGAGGAACCAGCTACAGTAGTAGTTACCAGACTAGGTAGAAGAATACAGATCCAGGAGATACATCTCAGGTGGATAGTAAAACAAGGACATTTCAGACAAGGCTTAAGGGTTAGGGTTAGAAATAGGGGTTTGAGGTTAGGTTAAGGGTTACGGCTAGAAATAGGGGTTTGAGGTTAGGTTAAGGTTTAGGGCTGGAAATAGGGGTTTGAGGTTAGGTTAAGGTTTAGGGTTAGAAATAGGGGTTTGAGGTTAGGTTAAGGGTTAGGGCTAGAAATAGGGGTTTGAGGTTAGGTTAAGGTTTAGGGTTAGAAATAGGGGTTTGAGGTTAGGTTAAGGGTTAGGGCTAGAAATAGGGGTTTGAGGTTAGGTTAAGGTTTAGGGTTAGAAATAGGGGTTTGAGGTTAGGTTAAGGGTTAGGGCTAGAAATAGGGGTTTGAGGTTAGGTTAAGGGTTAGGGTTAGAAATAGGGGTTTGAGGTTAGGTTAAGGTTTAGGGTTAGAAATAGGGGTTTGAGGTTAGGTTAAGGGTTAGGGCTAGAAATAGGGGTTTGAGGTTAGGTTAAGGTTTAGGGTTAGAAATAGGGGTTTGAGGTTAGGTTAAGGTTTAGGGTTAGAAATAGGGGTTTGAGGTTAGGTTAAGGGTTAGGGTTAGAAATAGGGGTTTGAGGTTAGGTTAAGGTTTAGGGTTAGAAATAGGGGTTTGAGGTTAGGTTAAGGTTTAGGGTTAGACATAGGGGTTTGAGGTTAGGTTAAGGGTTAGGGTTAGAAATAGGGGTTTGAGGTTAGGTTAAGGGTTAGGGTTAGAAATAGGGGTTTGAGGTTAGGTTAAGGTTTAGGGTTAGACATAGGGGTTTGAGGTTAGGTTAAGGGTTAGGGTTAGAAATAGGGGTTTGAGGTTAGGTTAAGGTTTAGGGTTAGAAATAGGGGTTTGAGGTTAGGTTAAGGTTTAGGGTTAGAAATAGGGGTTTGAGGTTAGGTTAAGGTTTAGGGTTAGGTTCATGGTTAGGGAAAATAGGATAAATAGTTTGTTCCCACAAGGATGGTAAAACAAACTCTCTGTGTGTGTGTGTGTGTGTGTGTGTGTGTGTGTGTGTGTGTGTGTGTGTGTGTGTGTGTGTGTGTGTGTGTGTGTGTGTGTGTGTGTGTGTGTGTGTGTGTGTGTGTGTGTGTGTGTGTGTGTGTGTGTGTGTGTGTGTGTGTGTGTGTGTGTGTGTGTGTGTGTGTGAGAGAGAGAGAGAGAGAAGGCTATGGAAGTTCTGTTCACTGCAAGTCCACAGACAAGGGAAGCAGGGTAGGCCAAACTCAAACCAGACCCCAGGGGGTCAGAATCCACAGACAAGCACTTCCTGATAGAACCTAATCCTGGGTAGTAGACCTCATGAGAACCAGAGATGCATCTCTTAAAAAACAATGGGGTCCACATGAGAGTCTGAGTCCTAAATGCCACCCTATTCCTTATATAGTATGGTATAGTATAGTGTAGTTATTTTGACCAGAGTCCTGGTCTAAAAGAGTGCACTATAAAGGAATAGGGTTCCATTTGGGATGAAGCCTCACTCTGCTGACCAGGTTCAGCTTACACAGCTCTGTTTGTTCTATAATGGAACCAAGATGGCGATCACCGCCAACAGGGAAGAAATCAGCAGGTTTCAATACAGATGGTTAGGTTTTTACTTAACTGTGTGTGATGTAAAGGTTCATAAGACGGTCGTCACATAGCGCTGATATAGCGCTGAGGTCTAAGTAATGTTAACTTATGACTAATAAGTTATGACAAAGACCTGTGGTGAATGTTTTTTTGACGGTGTGTTTTTGTGGGGGGTGGGAGGTGTTGTTGGTTTGTTTGTTTGTTGTTTGTTTGTTACAGATACTAAATAAATATGGCTTCTGTTTGTGGGATACAATTTTCAAAAGTGCATGCAGCATCTGACCATTTAAATATAGCTCCCATGCTGTTGGTCAGGAGAATACTGTGAAGAACTGTGATTAACCCAGAATGGATTTGTATGTCGTTGTTTTCTAGATGTTTTCTAATTGAGTGCTCTTAATGGTGCCAGAGCATGATGACTAATTGAACCATTTTCATAGATAGATTTAGGAAGTTTCATCTCTAACCTAGCTCTTCTCTCCTAATCCACCCCACAGGATGGAAAGTTTGGCGGTAGCGCCCCGGGGCCTGTAAGCCAGGAGGGCGTGCTGACGCAGGGTCTGCAGTACGCTGAGGATGCAGCGGAGCATGAGAACATGAAGGCAGTGCTGAAGAGCAGCTTGCAGGGCTGCAGTGACAGTGGAGCGTCCACCGTGCCAGGCCTACGTACACGCACCAGAGCCAGCAGGCCAGGTCAGTCTGACAGACCACCACCTTCACACAACTCCTGTCAAAAAGGGAAACTTCTGGACTTTTCTTTTTTTACAACGGCCAGCTCTACTACACCTGAGGTTGATTCTGTCTGTCCTTCTCTTCTCTCCTTTTCTCCTTCTCTTTCTCTCCTTGCCTTCTCTACTTCTCTTCTTGTTTTCTCTCCTTCTCTTCTCTCCTTGACTTTTCTCCTTCTCTTCTCTCCTTCTCTTTCTCTCCTTGTCTTCTCTACTTCTCTTCTTGTTTTCTCTCCTTCTCTTCTTTCCTTGTCTTCTCTTGTTCTTGTCTCTCCTTCTCTCCTTCTGCTCTCTCCTTGTCTTCTCTCCTTCGCTTTTCTCCTTGTCTTCTCTTCTTCTCTTCTCTCCTTCTCTCCTTATCTTCTCTCCTAGGCCGTGTGGGTCCTTGGGGCTCATCAGTGATTGAAGACCCACCTAATTGCACAGAGACAGACGCTGCAGATGAGATCATGGAGCGCATCGTCAGGTCAGCCACTCAGGGGCCCAGGACACGGACAGAGCCTCGCGAGAGGAAGAGGTCCAGAGCCAACCGCAAGTCACGTGAGTCAGAGGGCTTTTTTTACAGTAACAAAATATTTGAAGTAAGAGTTGCCTTTGTTTGACATCAGATTTGCAACTTTTCTTTTTACAGTATCCTTACATTAGCTTTGGATGTGGTGTGGCCAAAGGTTTAACTGCCCTCGACATCTGATTGTGGACTTTCTGTCAGTGTTAATGCACACTATCTTATTTTCCAGCATCACCTGAGTGATACAGTTCAACAACACCATGCTACAGTAAATACATCCAGTTCTATTTAAACCTCTTCATGTCTCTCTCTCTCTCTCTCTCTCTGTCTCTGTCTCTCTCTCTCTCTCTCTCTCTGTCTCTCTCTCTCTCTGTCTCTCTCTCTGTCTCTCTCTCTCTCTCTCTCTCTCTGTCTCTCTCTCTGTCTCTCTCTCTCTCTGTCTCTCTCTCTCTCTCTCTCTCTGTCTCTCTCTCTGTCTCTCTCTCTCTCTGTCTCTCTCTCTCTCTCTCTCTCTCTGTCTCTCTCTGTCTCTGTCTCTCTCTCTCTCAATTCCATTCTGTCTCTCTCTGTCTCTCTCTGTCTCTCTCTCTCTGTCTCTCTCTCTCTCAATTCCATTCTGTCTCTCTCTGTCTCTCTGTCTCTCTCTCTCTCTCTCTCTCTGTCTCTCTCTCTCTCTCTCTCTCTCTCTGTCTCTCTCTCTCTCTCTATATATGTCTCTTTCTGTGTATCTGTGTCTCTCTCTCTCTCTCTGTCTCTCTCTCTCTCTCTCTCTCTCTCTCTCTCTCTATGTCTCTCTCTCTGTGTCTCTCTGTCTCTCTCTCTCTGTCTCTCTCTTTGTCTCTGTCTCTGTCTCTCTCTCTCTCTCTCTCTTTCTCTGTCTCTCTCTATGTCTCCCTGCCCTCTTCCTCTCTACAGTGAGAAGAACACTGAAAAGCGGTCTGACGCCAGAGGAGGCCAATGCCTTGGGGTTGTCCAGTGGTTCAGAGATGGCTGTGTGACAGGAAGAGAAGTAGAGCTGGATCCGGCAGCACAGCACACACAGACACCTGGGAAACCCTCTTACCGCCCGCCCCGCCCTTCACTGACCCCTGACCTCTAACCCCTGCTCATCCAGCCAGCCAGTCAACTGCTGCACCATAGCTTCGCTTGGTCTTTCCCCTGGTTCAGCTTTATGATGACTGTAGCTCATCTTCCTGTCTGTGGTTTGTGCAGGTAGCTGTGACACAGTGTTCCACCTGGTTAAGATGGTAAACAATGTTCAGGAAGAGACCATGAGGAATATGGTCCTCATCCAGGATAATAGATGGTTTTCAGTGGAACAAAGTGGTATTCGTATAGGGGCAGTTAAAGGGGTTCAGTGATCCAGCTGACTCAGCTCCACACACACACACTCAGGTAAAGTTCAGCATCCAAACCACTACACTATGCTGCTGTGCCGACTTGAGTGTTTCTTAATGGTGTTGTTCCAATCAGTTGTTTCTCCTAACCTTTGAATATGAGGCTGAGGCCTTTGAGGAACAGCTCACATCCCAACTGTAAGTCTTAATCACTTGATGAAGCCCACAGTGACCACATGACTAGTGGTGAATCTCAGTTGTATTTCCTTGATTCCTCGTGTCTTCTATCCTCACCTGTCTACACAAGGCATTGGAGGACTAGATCTGAGGTTCGTCCTCCCTAACCTTTTCCTCTCTGAGATTCACCCTATGACTGAAAGATACAAACTGAGACTTACCTACACAGAAGACATTTAGCCTCAGGACTTCTAAAGGGAGGGACTTGCGAGTGCTTGAATCACTGTGGACTTGTGTCTGAACCAAAAAGGCCTCGGAGTTGAATAGTAAAGAAGTTAGCATTGACGCTAAATAAGTTAGCATTGACGCTAAATAAGTTAGCATTGATGCTAAATTAGTTAGCATCGATGCTAAATAAGTTAGCATTGATGTTAAAGACGTTAGCATTGATGTTAAAGACGTTAGCATTGATGTTATCTATCCCCACTTATGATGAGCTTGTGTGTTGGGCTTGGTGTCAGATAGTATTTTTAGTTTGAACAATTTTTGTTTATATAAAAAAAAAAAATGTCTGTGTCCACAGGCTGTTTTGTTCTACTATACTACTGTGGTAGTTTTTTGGGTTTTAAAATACTTTAATGTGTGAGAAAAAGGTGCTCAGAGAAGGAATATTTGCACTGGATGTAGAAGTTGGATATTTAGAGGAAAGGAAGGGGAAATCCTTGACACACACTGATGTACCAATCAGATATCAGATGAATGAAAGAATCCCCCAGACAGAACCAATAACGAAACAGTAGCACAACTGATTATACACTCTAATTTCAGAGGAAAAGTGAACAGATTCCTTTGACTTTTGCAAACTAAAATGTTTCCAATTTTGCATGTTGTTGATTCAGTTGGATTTTATACCGATGGAACAAACTGGAATTCCAAGAGGACACACCATGATGTGTTAAGAGGGAAGGTATCATTTACTACATACAATTGAATTACTGGTTTCCACTTTTAAAAAACACATAGCATATCAGAGTCATCAACGTTGGTGAGAACAGTCTGTGAGCGGACAAGTGTACAGAAGGGACGATGCTACTGGGTCCAGACAGACTGACGTCTGTCAATCACGCGTAGCGAATGTTACAGCTTTAACCTATAGGCCTGCCTACAACATACATGTTCCAGCTTTAACCTATAGGCCTGCCTAGTACCTACAATTACACACGTGTTGCATGCATGACACCAGTGTTACGCAAGCTCCTGCTGTTGTTCGCTGCAAAGCCTTCTTCTATGGTTGAGACATACTTATTGTGGAGTGGTAGAACCGACAGGGAGATATATTTACACTAGTTACATTTACATACTCTCTCTTTACTCTCTGTGTCAAAGAGTTAGGCAACATTTAAGAATTGTTTAAAAAAGCAAGAGATGAATAATTGGTTATTATAGAAAAACGATATGAGCTTCAACTGAATGAGTGCCTTTTATAGACAAGTCTATTTATTCAGTAATGTTCAGGGAGATATTTGTTACAGAAAATGTTACTGTGTGTAATGAAAGGACTTCCTCCTTAGGTCAATTCAACAGCTGTGACTTCCTGTTTTCATTCTTTCCTAGATGAATACATGTCAGTACTATGTTCCATGGCTTTATGTCTTGGAAACAGTTCTCCTCTTCCATTTGCACATTGCAGTTTTATTTCGAATCACAACTAAACTAGGGTTATAGCTAATTGTCTAATGACAATATTTCCATTTTAGCAGTTTTGTCACAAAAAATGTTCTACAAAAAGATATTAGTTGTTTCCATTTGCCTTAATGTAGAATAAGGGCATATAGTATATCTGAACGTTCCTACACTGTTGACTTTTATTGAGGTGTAGTGGTTACAGTCAGCTAGATAGCTAGATCTATAGATAGTTTTTTAAAGTGCATAATTCCAGTTTACATTTGGAATTGTGTAGAGAGTTGTATGATGATTCTACACAGTCACAAACATTCACTGTGATGGAAACAGCCATTGTCGACTAAACATGAAAGAATATATGCTTGCAGCAACACAAGCCACAACAAAACAGTCACACACCTACAAGTATATGTCTTTCTCATGGAGAACTTACAATTTGGTATGAAACTATCCAGCACCTTATACACCATTTGTAGCATGCGTCTTTCATTGAGGAAAAGCAGAACATTAACAGTGAGAAAGTATATTCTTTCAGCCTTTTTCTCAGATGGTCATTTGGAGTATTGTAACTCTGAGTACATGTAAAGTAATAATGGGGGAAGAATGCTGTAAAATGATGTAAATGTCACAACGATGTGTTTTATGTCTTTCACTTGTTGGTATTTTGTATAGAATAGTGTATTATAGGTTAAACAAAGCAGTGTTATTCTATGGAAATTGTAATTTAAGTGAAAACCAAACCATGCATGGTTTTAAAAAATGTCTACAGATGAGGCGTGTCACGTCATGTTATGGATAAAGGGAGATTTTCAGAGGCTTTAGCGTTTGTTATGTTTTATTGTTTCCCCTCCCCACATGACTTGAAACACATTAGGATAGACGGAGTGGTCGATGTAACCACCTAGGACTGGATTCAATCTGTATCGCTGAACTTCAGCGTTACCACCTAGGACTGGATTCAATCTGTATCGCTGAACTTCAGCGTTTTAGCGTGATTGAAAATGTTCCTGCATTAGCATAGACTGCATTCATGGTAAACACTGCATATGTCGGCTCCATCTGAAAGGATGCCATCTGTAACGCTTCAGCCCCTAGTACTCCTATGGAACCTTCAGCAGCCTTTCATTACATTGCACTCAATAAAACATGGAGTGTGTCCCAAATGGCACCCTATTCCCTATAGAGTGCACTACTTCTTCTTCTTTTTTTTTTACCAGGACCCATAGAGTCCAAAAGTAGTGTACTGTGTAGGGAATGGGGTGCCATTTGGGATGCAGACCATGCTTTCTGTGATTGGCTATATTATCTCCTTCTCCCCCACTGCTGTACTGTAAGTCAGTGTGGGACTTGGACACAAGCACATCCAGACTCAGTGAGCTTTTCTTGCGTCTTCGCCCCTCTAACAACAACTGTATGTATGAACATCTGGCAATAAAAGATCTCTTAAGAAACATTCAGAGACACTGTGTGAATTCTGTTGTGTGAGGGGGAAAAAACGTCTGATTCTTTGTTAAATGTGTTCTGGTAATAATCCCAGAGCAACTATTAGTAGTCTGGCCCTCTACTGTATCTGATGGAGTATACTGAATTCATGTCCATCATTTTCACTCCTGTCAGTGATGTTGCACCTGGAACCCTGTTCACCTGGTTGCACTGTAGCCTAGAGTTGTCTACACTACATGTGACCAACCTAAAAGTACTTGTTACATTTTGAATGCTTAGCAGGACAGGAAAATGGTCCAATTCACACACTTAACTAGAACATCCCTACTACCTCTGATCTGACAGACTCACTAAACACACATGCTTTGTTTGTAAATGATGTCTGAGTGTTGGAGTGTGCCCCTGGCTATCCGTAAATTAAAAACAAGACATTTGTGCCGTCTGGTTTGCTTAATACAAGGAATGTGAAATTATTTATACTTTTAATACTTAAGTACTTTTAAAACCAAACACTTTTGGACTTTTACTCAAGTAGTATTTTACTGGGTGACTTTCACTTTTACTTGAGTCATTTTCTATTAAGGTATCTTTAAATTTACTCAAGTATGACAATGTGGTACTTTTTCCACCACTGCCAACAGAGGGGGTATGGGACAAGGCTAACCAACAGAGGGGGTATGGGACAAGGCTAACCAACAGAGAGGGTATGGGACAAGGCTAACCAACAGAAGGGGTATGGGACAAGGCTAACCAACAGAGAGGGTATGGGACAAGGCTAACCAACAGAGAGGGTATGGAGGACAAGACTAACCAACAGAGAGGGTATAGGACAAGGCTAACCAACAGAGAGGGTATGGGACAAGGCTAACCAACAGGGAGGGTATGGAACAAGGCTAACCAACAGAGGGGGTATGGGACAAGACTAACCAACAGAAGGGGTATGGGACAAGGCTAACCAACAGAGAGGGTATGGGACAAGGCTAACCAACAGAGAGGGTATGGGACAAGGCTAACCAACAGAGAGGGTATGGGACAAGGCTAACCAACAGAGAGGGTATGGGACAAGGCTAACCAACAGAGAGGGTATGGAGGACAAGGCTAACCAACAGAGAGGGTATGGGACAAGGCTAACCAACAGAGAGGGTATGGGACAAGGCTAACCAACAGAGAGGGTATGGGACAAGGCTAACCAACAGAGAGGGTATGGGACAAGGCTAACCAACAGAGAGGGTATGGGACAAGGCTAACCAACAGAGAGGGTATGGGACAAGGCTAACCAACAGAGAGGGTATGGAGGACAAGGCTAACCAACAGAGAGGGTATGGGACAAGGCTAACCAACAGAGAGGGTATGGGACAAGGCTAACCAACAGAGAGGGTATGGGACAAGGCTAACCAACAGAGAGGGTATGGGACAAGGCTAACCAACAGAGAGGGTATGGGACAAGGCTAACCAACAGAGAGGGTATGGGACAAGGCTAACCAACAGAGAGGGTATGGGACAAGGCTAACCAACAGAGAGAGTATGGAGGACAAGGCTAACCAACAGAGAGGGTATTGGACAAGGCTAACCAACAGAGAGGGTATGGGACAAGGCTAACCAACAGAGAGGGTATGGAGGACAAGGCTAACCAACAGAGAGGGTATGGGACAAGGCTAACCAACAGAGAGGGTATGGAGGACAAGGCTAACCAACAGAGAGGGTATGGGACAAGGCTAACCAACAGAGAGGGTATGGAGGACAAGGCTAACCAACAGAGAGGGTATGGAGGACAAGGCTAACCAACAGAGAGGGTATGGGACAAGGCTAACCAACAGAGAGAGTATGGAGGACAAGGCTAACCAACAGAGAGGGTATTGGACAAGGCTAACCAACAGGGAGGGTATGGGACAAGACTAACCAACAGAGAGGGTATGGGACAAGGCTAACCAACAGAGAGGGTATGGAGGACAAGGCTAACCAACAGAGAGGGTATGGGACAAGGCTAACCAACAGAGAGGGTATGGAGGACAAGGCTAACCAACAGAGAGGGTATGGGACAAGGCTAACCAACAGAGAGAGTATGGAGGACAAGGCTAACCAACAGAGAGGGTATTGGACAAGGCTAACCAACAGGGAGGGTATGGGACAAGACTAACCAACAGAGAGGGTATGGGACAAGGCTAACCAACAGAGAGGGTATGGAGGACAAGGCTAACCAACAGAGAGGGTATGGGACAAGGCTAACCAACAGAGAGGGTATGGAGGACAAGGCTAACCAACAGAGAGGGTATGGGACAAGGCTAACCAACAGAGAGGGTATGGGACAAGGCTAACCAACAGAGAGGGTATGGGACAAGGCTAACCAACAGAGGGCTCTGAATCAGGACAGAAACAACCGCTGACAGTGTGTATGGGTTCCTCTGGTGGTGACTGACTAGTGCTGCAGCCCAACTATGTCAAAGCAAAACAAAAACAACTTTCAACAATGTCAATGAGAAGGTGAGAATATTTGTGGAGGATTGATTGGTATAAAACCAATGTTAAAAAAAAGTATATTTTGTTTATCTCAATGATGTTTATACTTGTCAATGCCACAGATTCCCCCCCATTTATTTTGTCTGTGAGAAGTTGATATCCAATACAAACCACAAAGAAACATTCAAATCGACAAGAAAAGTCCAACCTCTTTATTTTCAGTCCACATTACCCAAGCTGTAATTCACTGATCCACACGGATCACTAACCTGCTCCAGAGTTTACACAGGATCATCACACATACCAATACCCTTGTTCAGGTGTTCACACATGATCATCACACAAAACTCCTATTTGGTCTTGTTTAATGTGTCTATGTCCACAGGTGTTATGGATATTTAAACATGATAACGGTGTGTGTTTTGTAAGCAGGGAGGAGAGGATGAACAACTAGCTCAAAAAAAGGAAACAGGAAAAACTACTACTACAGAAAGCACAGAAAAATTCAAAAAGATGAGATTCAGCTGAATGTGTGAATCCTTGTTTATACCTGGTGCAAACCCCAGTCCTCTGTCCTGATCTTGTCCACATGGTAGTAAAATGGGTCTTGTATCTATCCACCAATTGCACTGTGACCAGACTTCCTGGTCCCTCCCTATATGCAAATGATTTGAGAGCTATTCTTTCAAAATAATACATATTTATTTTAAGACACATATTGATGCCATAAGACAAAGGTGCTAAATGTCAATATTTTAGAAGGTGTTATAATTGTGATTTAAATGGATTCACTGCCCATATGTCTACACTTGTACGATATCCAGACACAATGTGTGCCTGACTACCTTCGGGGGTGGTCAGGATGATCTGATCACAATGCCTTTTTTAAATCATCTACACCGGTCTGAAAATGTGGGCACAATCAGAATGTAGACATGATCAAGACAAAGGATACATGTTATAACCAGGTAGAAACAGTGCTTTAGGGAATCCAGTACAACCTAAGACATGATCTGCTCTATACAATTGGTGAACTAATAGCAAGGGCACATATCAATTATTACATCATTTGTCTGTCTCCTGATCTCATTATTCAAACCTATCAATATATAGTATTTTCCCTGAACAAATTTTGCACAGTACCTTACAATTGTTTAGATAAATGACATATTGGAGTATTCCCTTTCTAACAGACAATGATTGACTTTGTAAAACCCCCAGAACGGACAAGCTGTCAAGCAGAAAGAAAGCATATGTATTCATTTTTGTATTGCTACATTTACAACATTTCAGTTCGTTTTTTTTTTTTTTTTTGTTGCATAATTCTTCCTGTTTGCAGTTTGGTGTATGGCTGCAATGAAGTATGGCAAATGTCTGTCGTATAGCACCAAAAGACTGTTTGCTGGCCAGACATTTGATGACTTGTATTGTATGGTGTAGAAATAGTACATAGCAAAAATGTGCAATGCAGCTCAATCTTTTTGCCTGCAAGGTGATTACATTTTACAAAACAGCAAAGAGAAACAATGCTAACAGCATATTACTAGACAAATAAAGCTGGTCAACACAGTCAGTACAAGTCTGCTCCGTGTTCCATTGTGATTCAACTACTCCTTCTGTATCCCAGGTTCTACGTGTTGCTTTCTGGTCATCTGAGAGGGATACAAAACCACTAGGAGCTGAAAGTCAGACATGTTACGCAGTGAGCGCTCGCTTGGTACAGTAATGTACTTGCCCAAGATTTGACAATAAAACATGTTTTTCAAGTTTTTTCAAAAAGATTTTCTTCCAATTACAAATGAAATAAAAAGGTAGAATGACAGTCTGGTTGCATCCAGGTTACCTTCATTTAAAAACAGGTTACGGGGGGAGATCACTTACCAGAATTGAACTTGATCATTTGGGGTTTGTCTAAAAAGCATTAACATAGTTATAGAAAAACAGAAACCCAGATTGTAGCTTCGATAAGCCAGAGTACGAGAACTAAAGGTTCCCATTCTTACAAAATACTTTACTTTTTATTTTTTAAATCTCAGTAATTCAAGAAGTTATATTAATATATAGCACCAGCCATCTTGGGGATGTATGTTCTGAAAGAGACAATGTGGTGGTGAACTAAATAGCATAACCCAGACAGCAGTGAGACAAAATGCTGAATTCCCCAAAGAACTAAAAGTGCAGTCCCACTCCAGCAAATTCCCAGACCCAAGCTATCTAACCCCGGCCACAGAACACCTCTCCTCTCCTACCACCTCTATGCCAACTGATGAGGTGCTTCAAGCATTTCCATGAGGAACGTGTCGATAGGGGTGTCACCAATCAGCTTGAAGAAGAACAGGTGCTCCAAACACTTCAAGCCAATAGAACGCAGTGCTGGCAGCCTGAGGAGGAGCTTAGCAAACCTGAGTGGGAGGGGTGAAGAGTGAGGGAATGAAATAACGGGACATTAATAAGCTACATGAATGCAACAGCAACACTCCTAGCTCTTACAGGGTCAGTTAGCAGCACAACCATGGGAGAGCAGATTAGTATGTATTGTTTTACACACAATACAAATGTATTTATCCAGGATGTACATGCCTTTTAGTGTATGAGATACTAGTACTAATTCATGTAGCACATGAATGCCTACCTTCCCTGCTGCTCGGGGTATTTCTGCTTGCAGTAGGCTTCCAGTGACGCATAGACCTTCTCTCTCAGGAGCTCCACCTCTCCGGTGTTGGACAGACCTTTAGCATCTGAGGGAGGGATACAACAGTTATTAACAGTTATTAACCATGACAGTAAAGGTGCAGAGGTAACATTGTGTATGATGGACTAATGGGAACAATAGAGCACCTGGGTTGAAGAGGACGATGGCTCGGAGGCAGCCCAGCTCTGTCTTGTCCATCTGCATGTCTCTCATCTTACTGACCAGCTCAGTGAGAACCCTACAGGAGGCCGGAAAGAGAGGTGGAGAGAGTTGTCTACATAGATGTACACTTGGTGTGTGTGTGTGTGTGAGTGGGTGTAGGTTATTACCGGTCAAATATGGCTCCCACCTCAGCACTCTGCACACTCTCCCTGTGGGGGTCAATTACAGCGTGTTATCACATGATGATGATCACAGAATTGAATACAACACTGTTATTATATACTTCTATGGTAATTATGCTATTATTATATTGTACGTTTTCCCTATTAGTGGTTAATGTTATGGGAAGCTGATCCTAGGTCTGTACCTAGGGGTAACTTAGCCGCATACTGTGTGCCCAGCTGTCAAAGATGGCTGCCACCTCTGGACTGTGTGCCTACCTGTCAAAGATGGCCGCCACCTCTGGACTGTGTGCCTACCTGTCAAAGATGGCCGCCACCCCTGCACTGTGTGCGTTGTCCCGGTGTAGCTCATTGGCCAGCAGGACCCCGTCCTTCACAGCGATGGAGCGGTGTGAGAAGGAGGCGATCAGAAGTTCATTCCACCCTGACACACACAGGAGAAAAAGAGGGGAGAAGACGGAGAGGAGCAGAGGAGGGAGAAGAGACCGAAGGGACGGGACAGATACACAGGACGGAAGAGCAGAGAGGATCAGAGAAGGGAGGAGGAGAGACCTCATCAACAACCTCTGGGGCAGTTGCTACTGTGTCCAGCAGAGTCTATCATGTATCAAATGATAGACCATGGATTGCTTGTTGTTCACTTACTCTACATTAGTGGAGCTTCAAATTAGTGGATTCGGCTATTTCAACAGTTCTGCTACAATAGCCCTCTGATGAATCCCTGGTAAAAACATTTCTGCTACAATAGCCCCCTGACGAAGGACAGTAAAGACATTTCTGCTACAATAGCCCCCTGACAAAGGACATTAAAGACATTTCTGCTACAATAGCCACCTGACGAAGGACAGTAAAGACATTTCTGCTACAATAGCCCCCTGACAGTAAAGACATTTCTGCTACAATAGCCCCCTGACAGTAAAGACATTTCTGCTACAATAGCCCCCTGACGAAGGACAGTAAAGACATTTCTGCTACAATAGCCCCCTGACAGTAAAGACATTTCTGCTACAATAGCCCCCTGACGAAGGACAGTAAAGACATTTCTGCTACAATAGCCCTCTGACAGTAAAGACATTTCTGCTACATTAGCCCCCTGACGAAGGACAGTAAAGACATTTCTGCTACAATAGCCCCCTGACGAAGGACAGTAAAGACATTTCTGCTACAATAGCCCCCTGACGAAGGACAGTAAAGACATTTCTGCTACAATAGCCCCCTGACAGTAAAGATATTTCTGCTACAATAGCCCCCTGACGAAGGACAGTAAAGACATTTCTGCTACAATAGCCCCCTGACGAAGGACAGTAAAGACATTTCTGCTACAATAGCCCCCTGACAGTAAAGATATTTCTGCTACAATAGCCCCCTGACGAAGGACAGTAAAGACATTTCTGCTACAATAGCCCCCTGACGAAGGACAGTAAAGACATTTCTGCTACAATAGCCCTCTGACAGTAAAGACATTTCTGCTACAATAGCCCCCTGACAGTAAAGACATTTCTGCTACAATAGCCCCCTGACGAAGGACAGTAAAGACATTTCTGCTACAATAGCCCCCTGACGAAGGACAGTAAAGACATTTCTGCTACAATAGCCCCCTGACAGTAAAGACATTTCTGCTACAATAGCCCTCTGACGAAGGACAGTAGAGACATTTCTGCTACAATAGCCCCCTGACGAAAGACTGCAAAGACATTTCTGCTACAATAGCCCCCTGACGAAGGACAGTAAAGACATTTCTGCTACAATAGCCCCCTGACGAAGGACAGTAAAGACATTTCTGCTACAATAGCCCCCTGACAGTAAAGACATTTCTGCTACAATAGCCCCCTGACGAAGGACAGTAAAGACATTTCTGCTACAATAGCCCCCTGACAGTAAAGACATTTCTGCTACAATAGCCCTCTGACGAAGGACAGTAGAGACATTTCTGCTACAATAGCCATCTGACAGTATAGACATTTCTGCTACAATAGCCCCCTGACGAAGGACTGTAAAGACATTTCTGCTACAATAGCCCCCTGACAGTAAAGATATTTCTGCTACAATAGCCCCCTGACGGTAAAGATATTTCTGCTACAATAGCCCCCTGACGAAGGACAGTAAAGACATTTCTGCTACAATAGCCCTCTGACAGTATAGACATTTCTGCTACAATAGCCCTCTGACGAAGGACAGTAGAGACATTTCTGCTACAATAGCCCCCTGACGAAGGACAGTAAAGACATTTCTGCTACAATAGCCCCCTGACGAAGGACAGTAAAGACATTTCTGCTACAATAGCCCCCTGACGAAGGACAGTAAAGACATTTCTGCTACAATAGCCCCCTGACGAAGGACAGTAGAGACATTTCTGCTACAATAGCCCCCTGACAGTAAAGACATTTCTGCTACAATAGCCCTCTGACGAAGGACAGTAGAGACATTTCTGCTACAATAGCCCCCTGACGAAAGACTGCAAAGACATTTCTGCTACAATAGCCCCCTGACGAAGGACAGTAAAGACATTTCTGCTACAATAGCCCCCTGAGAGTAAAGACAATTCTGCTACAATAGCCCCCTGACGAAGGACAGTAAAGACATTTATGCTACAATAGCCCCCTGACGAAGGACAGTAAAGACATTTCTACTACAATAGCCCTCTGACAGTAAAGACATTTCTGCTACAATAGCCCCCTGACGAATCCCTGGTAAAGACATTTCTGCTACAATAGCCCCCTGACGAAGGACAGTAAAGACATTTCTGCTACAATAGCCCCCTGACAGTAAAGACATTTCTGCTACAATAGCCCCCTGACAGTAAAGACATTTCTGCTTCAATAGCACCCTGACGAAGGATGGATAAAGCACAAGAATAAAGCAGACAATTAGCGGCTGCAGGCTGCTCTTTATTTTATTTTGTTATTTAAATAATATATATACAGTACCAGTCAAAAGTTTGGACACACCGACTCATTTAAGGGATTTTCTTTAGTTTGACTATTTTCTACATTGTAGAATAAGAGTGAAGACATCAAAACTATGAAATAACATATGGAATCATGTAGTAACACAAAAAAAGTGTTAAATCAAAATATATTTTATATTTGAGATCTTCAAAGAAGCTACAATTTCCATTGATGATCGCTTTGCACACGCTTGACATTCTCTCAACCAGCTTCATGAGGTAGTCACCTGGAATGTATTTCACAGCTGTGCCTTGTTAAACGTACATTTGTGGAATTTCTTTCCTTCTTAATTCTCTCCTTCTCTCTTTCTCTCTCTCGGAGGACCTGAGCCCTAGGACCATGCCCCAGGACTACCTGACATGATGACTCCTTGCTGTCCCCAGTCCACCTGGCTGTGCTGCTGCTCCAGTTTCAACTGTTCTGCCTTATTATTATTCGACCATGCTGGTCATTTATGAACATTTGAACATCTTGGCCATGTTCTGTTATAATCTCCACCCGGCACAGCCAGAAGAGGACTGGCCACCCCACATAGCCTGGTTCCTCTCTAGGTTTCTTCCTAGGTTTTGGCCTTTCTAGGGAGTTTTTCCTAGCCACCGTTCTTCTACACCTGCATTGCTTGCTGTTTGGGGTTTTAGGCTGGGTTTATGTACAGCACTTTGAGATATCAGCTGATGTACGAAGGGCTATATAAATAAATTTGATTTGATTTGATTTGATTTAATGCGTTTGAGCCAATCAGTTGTGTTGTGACAAGGTATGGGTGGTATACAGAAGATAGCCCTATTTGGTAAAAGACAAGAAGGCAAGAACAGCTCAAATAAGCAAAGAGAAACGACAGTCTATAATTACTTTAAGAAATGCAGGTCAGTCAATCCTGACAATTTCAATAACTTTTAAAGTGCAGTCACAAAAACCAAGCACTTTGATGAAACTGGCTCACCACCGCAGGAAAGGAAGACCCAGAGTTAACTCTAATGAACTTCTCTTCTGCAGCCGAGGTAACTGCGCCTCAGATGGCAGCCCAAATAAATGCTTCACAGAGTTCAAGTAACAGACATCTCAACATGGTCAAATTGCTGCAAAGAAACCATTACTAAAGTACACCAACAAGAAGAAGAGTCTTACTTGGGCCAATAAACACGAGCAATGGATATTAGACTGGTGGAAATGTCCTTTGGTCTGAGGAGTACAAATTTTTGATTCCAACCGCCGTGTCTGTGAAATGCTGGGTAAGTGAACGTATGATCTCTGCATGTGTGAAGCATAGAGGAGGTGGTGTGATGGTGCTTTGCTGGTGACACCGTCTGATTTATTTAGAATTCAAGGCACTCTTAACCAGCATGGCTACCACAGCATTCTGCAGGGATACTCCATCCCATTTGGTTTGCGCTTAGTTGGACTATCAACCCCTCTTTGCATTGTGTGCCCCCCATAACCCCCTGCTGCTACTCTCTGTTTATCATATATGCATAGTCACTTTAACTATATACATTAATGTACATACTACCTCATTTGGGCCATCCAACCAGTGCTCCCGCACATTGGCTAACCGGGCTATCTGCATTGTGTCCCACCCACCACCCACCCACCTCTCTTTTACGCTACTGCTACTCTCTGTTCATCATATATGCAGTCACTTTAACCATATCTACATGTACATACTACCTCAATCAGCCCGACTAACCGGTGTCTGTATGTAGCCTCGCTACTTTTATAGCCTCGCTACTGTATATAGCCTGTCTTTTCACTGTTGTTTTATTTCTTTACCAACCCATTGTTCACCTAATACATTTTTTGCACTATTGGTTAGAGCCTGTAAGTAAGCATTTCACTGTAAGGTCTACCTAAACCTGTTGTATTCAGCGCACATGACAAATAAACTTTGATTTGAACACACCTCCAGGCTGTGTAAAGGCTATTTGACCAAGAAGGAGAGTGGTTGAGTGCTGCATCAGATGACCTGGCCTCCACAATCACCTGACCTCAGCTCAATTGAGATGGTTTGGAATAAGTTGGACCGCAGAGGAAAAGCAGCCAACAAATGCTCAGCATATGTGGGAACTCCTTCAAGACTGTTGGAAAAGCATTTCAGGTGAAGTTGGTTGAGAGAATGCCATGAGTGTGCAAAGCTTTCATCAAGGCCAAGGGTGGCTACTTTGAAGAATCTAAAATATAAAACATTTTGATTTGTTTAACACTTTTTTTGGTTACTACACGATTCCATGTGTTATTTCGTAGTTGTGTCTTCACTGTTATTCTACAATGTAGAAAAATAGTTGAAATAAAGAAAAACCCTTGAACGACTAGGTGTCTGAAAACTTTTGACTGGTACAGTATATATTAAAACACACCCCCTCCCACAGAGTTGGGTACTAAACCATTTTTTTTATGTTACTTATTATTTTAAATATTCAAAAAATAATTAAGGGGCCATCTCTTTTCGCCTCTTCACTGTTGACGTAGAGACTGGTGTTTTGCAGGTATTATTTAATGAAGCTGCCAGTTGAGGATTGAGGTGTCTGTTTCTCAAACTAGACACTCTAATGTACTTGTCTTGTATTATAATAGCAGGATATATGGTCTTGTTTTATAATAGCAGGATATATGTGCATGTAATACAATTGATAGTGGTTAGGAATAATCTCACAATAGGGGCAGCTCCTTCTCTATGATCAGTCGTTTTGGGCTCCTCACTGGTAGATACATGTACACTATCATACGCACTACTCTGGTTGCCTCTTGAATGAATACGGGAACAGAAAATCACTTGTAAACTCTATTCTTTGAGACAGTGCATATCACATCCAGCCTCCTGGTGTCTCCCTCCCTCCAGACAATGGTACCTGCACGCAGGAGGATGACCTGGTCGTCCAGGGGCAGCTCAGAGAAGTGGGGGATCCTCTTGGCCCACTCCACCAACGCAAACAGCTGCTTGTCTGCAGTCTGGCAGATGTTTGTCACCGCATCATGGGGCTAAAACACAAAAAAAGATACAAAAATCCCATAAAATGCAATAACAGACCCTAAAAGCCAATGCTGAAGCTAGAAATAATGCAATAAATCAGTAGTAGGAAAGAAAACACTTTAAAACGCCATGCTAAAGAGACAGCAGTTTATCTAACGTTTTTAAAGAATATTCATGCCAAGAGCTGAGTAGTAGGCTATGAATCAGAGGCAGATAACTCCTTTAACTGACACTTTCCCGGGTGGAGGACTCCCTGAGTTAGGAATAAACACAGAAGAACTCCTCCAACAGGGATTTCCGGAAAATATGGGAATTTTGCAACACTATTACTGATCCAGTCAACAGTATAGCCCTGTATACTCACAGAGCTACCAGCGGAGCCTGTATCAGAGTGGAGCTCCGCCCTCTGCTCCACGGACGTCTCTGCCTCCAAGATCTTCTCCACGGGCATCTCCTCGTTCACAGCACTGCTGCACTCCAGTCCCTCCTCTCGCTCCCTGATCCTCTGACGCTCCTCCTGGACTGCTGCACCCCGCCATGCATCCAACCACACCACAGAGCCAGGAGGGGAGAGGGAGAGACAGGAGACAGGAAGAGGGGTGTGGGTTAATAGGAGAGAGGGGCGGGAGGGAGTCACAAGGTTAAAAAAGACAAAGTGACAGAAGAAAGGAAAGGAGGAAGTTGTGCCCATCTTAACTCCTGTTAGGCTTCATCCAAACAGGGTGAAAGGTCAAATTGGTATACTTTCATATAACAATGCATTCATTTCTTAGCCAATGTGTTGTGAGAATTAGCCTACCAGTGTGTGCCAAGCATTTGTTATTTAATTGCACTCTCTCAATACCACATCCAATCATATAATTTATCATCTCTCCATTCTCCCAATGTCTTTATCCTTACATTTCTGACGTTCATCTTGGACCACTATAGAAAGAGGGAGAGAAAGAATAGGGGGAAAGAAAAGGAAGAGAGGGGTTAGTTATATGAACCTACGCTCTCCCCCTGTTTTGTTAATGACTTTGAAAACAACGTACCATCCCCCCACACAATATGATCAAATAGAAGTTATCGTCAAAGGTTTTACTGGGCTAGGTCTACATTCAACACAATTCAATCATTTCATCAAATGATTCTGGCCTTTGAACTAGACCATTTTACAACGGCCTACGTCACAAATCAATTTAAAATGTAATTCATTAAAGAAAATGTAGTCAAGTTTGAGATTCTGCAGGTATAAAAAAACACATTTCTCAATCGCTCCCTACAATTTTTTTCATGTTGCCTTTTCAAAAGCACTCCTACAAACTCTCAAAGTTGAAAAATATGGATGGCCCAAAACCATTAGGCTCTGCTCCAAATGTTCAGTCCCTCCCTTCCCTCTTCATGATAATAGCCAGACGTTCAGTCCTTCTCTACCTTCCCACTTCATGATTATAGCCAGACGTTCAGTCCTTCTCTACTGTCCCTCTTCATGATAATAGCCAGACGTTCAGTCCTTCTCTACCTTCCCTCTTCATAATAGCCAGACGTTCAGTCCTTCCTTACCTTCCCTCTTCATGATAATAGCCAGACGTTCAGTCCTTCCTTACCTTCCCTCTTCATGCCCATAGCCAGACACTTCTGGTAGCGACAGTACTGGCAGCGATTGCGCTGGCGCTTGTCCACCAGGCATTCTTTGTTATCCCTGCAGGTGTAGCTCAGGTCCTTGCGCACTGTGCGTTTGAAGAAGCCCTTGCAACCTTCACAGCTGTACACACCATAGTGCTTACCTGCGGGAAGGGGGAGACTTGTCACACCAACATTTTAAAAACGATACGACACCAGGCCAGCTAAAAAAAAAGTTTTTTTTTTTTTTTTTTTAAATCACAGACACACATTCATACATGAATAAACTCATAAAAGCAGTACCGCAGTGAACACATTTAAAATGAAAAAATAAAAAGATATTCAATCAGTGACCTAGAATCCTGTTCGCCCCATCCCCCAGACGCTTGTTCCCGTTTTCTAAGAATTCACACTTCTACTCAATACAACACATTAAATGTAGCGTCACACTGATCACTGTATAATAGAATACTGCACAGAATGTCTGATTTGCTAAGTTGTGCAAAGGCCTACCTGTGATTTGTCTGGAGGAATATACATCAGTGGAGGCTGCTGAAGGGAGGACGGCTCATAATAATGACTGGAACTGTGCAAATGGAATGGCATCAAACACATAGAAACCATGTGTTAGATACCATTCTGCTCCAGCCATTACCACGAGCCCGTCCTTCTCAATAAGGTGCTACCAACCTCCAGTGATATACTGTACATGCATAATGACCTGCGAGTCATTGTCTCAGTAAGAGGAAAACACAGCATGAAACCTTAACTCTTCAGTTAACAGGCACAAACACACACACTGCTGTCTCCCACAAACACACACTGCTGTCTCCCACAAACACACACTGCTCCCAACTTTTAAAAACATCCGGCACCAAACACAATTTAAGGAGTACCAGAAAGAAATAGATTTGTTGATATGGTTTAGTCTTCCATCAGGCCAACAGTATATGAATCCTACCTTTTGAAGCACATCTCATGAGTAGCAGACCCTTTTCCTTTCTTCCTGTTCCAATCAAAATTGTCCTAAACCTACTGCCAAGGTACCAGGTTGTTAGCTAGCTAGGTAACATGACTGAACATTGTTTGTTATCAAAACAATAATTAGCGACCCGGTATTAGTTTAAAATGGCTCGCAATTCATTTATTTGTATTATATAAAATGTGCGCAAAAAGGCATCTCTGGTAATATGGGACTTATTTTAGAGACAAGACGTTTTTTTGCTGTAAAGCAGCAAGGATGCCTGTCGCCAAGTGGTCCTCCATTTTCCCTCTCTGACACTCAGCGGCTGCATGACCGTGAACTTGAAGTCTACTCAGACTGGTCTGTGCTCTTGGTTATAACAGGCGATGAAATGATACAATACATCAACATTGCTCGCTGCTCCAATGTAAGAAATCTAACAACAGAAGACTCGTCAGGGTATGGGTCTGCTTCCCCGCTCGCCATCACGGCTAAATTATATTTGATGGCAGAATAGACGCGCATTAAGAATGGACGGAGAGAAGCAGGTGAGTGAGGTGCGGGCAGGTAGGGAAAGCTAAGAGAAGCAGGTGAGTGAGGGGCGGGCAGGCAGGTA
The DNA here is from genome assembly GCF_057628025.1 of Oncorhynchus mykiss. Taxonomy (NCBI): domain Eukaryota; kingdom Metazoa; phylum Chordata; class Actinopteri; order Salmoniformes; family Salmonidae; genus Oncorhynchus; species Oncorhynchus mykiss. The sequence continues at coordinate 10,304,855 of NC_143023.1, forward strand.
GGGAAAGCTAAGAGAAGCAGGTGAGTGAGGGGCGGACAGGTAGGGAAAGCTAAGAGAAGCAGTATGCGCAGGTCACAGCTGCCACACGTGACCTGCGCATACAAGAGACTAGTGACTATTTCTCAAATTCAACTGAATTTATAAACAAAACTGACTTTATAAACATTTAATAACAGGCACGTTTTTTAGAGGGCTGAAAAAGTCAGTAGTATCATATGAAACAGTACTACGGTATTCTAAGTATCATGATGTTTTGGTAGCGTGATATTACCGTGGTACCGGTATACACTATGTAGGAATGAGGACAGATTTCGTTTTTTGATGAGCAGTTACGCAGAGCTTCACTAATTAATGAATCTGCAGCGTTTCAAGTGCCTTTATTGTTTATATAGTGACATAGAATCAAACAGGCCAGTAAAGAACATTGGTTAGACTGATGGGGAGAGGTCAGGACACACAGCTGAAGACAGCTGACAAAAAGGATTATCCTCTCTGAAATTGCCAGGGATTTAAAATAAGTCCCCGGCCCGACGTTTCACCTCTACTAACCCTGCTCTTAGGGCACAGCACTCACCAGAGGAGCGGTCTCCACAGATGGCACACATGCGTTTCTGGGAGAGCATTATCCCAGGGCTGTGTGCAGACATAGGCCTCAAGCCAAACGGGGGTTTGACATCATCCGAGCTGCTGATTGAGTGCATCCCCATTGTAGAGTTGATCTGTGCACAAACAAAAAGTGGAAAATATATATATATATAACAATGCTGTTATCATGACTGATTTAAAAAAATAAACATCTAGGCTACGTAGGCTAGCCTAAATGTCAGCCTTTCTGTGCGCAGCAACAAACTTCAGCACTAGTCTGAGCTTGGAAATAATGCAAGAGAATAAACGCATACAGAGTAGGATCATTTAAATGCAAAGATGAAAGCGTGTTTCTCACCTGGCTACTGCTAATAGGCCCATAACCCATGGAGGGTGCCACACCAGGGGAGCCCAGTGAGGGGCTGATGACTGAGAAAGGCGAGCCAAAGGTGCTGGTGGGACTGTTGGAAGCTGAACTGGTGGGCTGATGCGATGACATGGCTATTGAGCTACCCAGCGGAGAAGAGGATGTTGAGTTGTCTGAAGGACAATAATCTGTTGGGGTTGAAGGTTAAATTATCACAATTGATAACTACTTTTCAAGACTAGCTACATCATCATGTGGCCAGCGAAATGTATTCACATAAATGCCACTTGTAGGCATTTGTAGGAAGATATTCAGCTGATTGTAAGACATTCAGTATTCTCACTGGTAATTATTTGATCTAATAACTTACTTACCGGTAGCTAGCTAGTTAGGTTGTCCCTGCTAGCTAGTTAGGTTGTTCCTACTAACTAGCTAGGTAACGTTAAACTGTTTAATTAAAACTAGAAAGGCCTAAATAACTGACGTTAGCTTGCTAGCTACCATGGAATGGGGTATGCCCGGTACTGTAATAATGATAAATACTCCTTAATCGTATCAACTGACCTTAGATTTGACAGGCCTTCCTCCACATTACTAACGTTAGTTACTAGCTAGCTAAAATAAAACAAATGTCGTAGCTAGCTAGCTATGTTCGGTAGTTGGCTAACGAGTTGCCTCGCTAGGTAGTTAAATTTAAGACGGTCAGTTGACTTTAGCTAGCTAAACATTTTTATAAACACTGGTGTCATCCAAGTGGGCAAATGAGAGATCACTTTAATCCAGCGTTGGCAATGATAAAAAAGCTAACATGTACTTCTGGCTAACGTTAGAAAGCAATGGCAAATTAGACCAGACGTTAGCTAACTTTAGTTAGCACGTAGCTACTGTATGTAATCTAAACAAATGTATACGATGATTGTAAGCAATTAAATATCACAGCAAGCATCAACCTTTTAAAAACTCACACCATGTTTCGCTAGATAACTTGCCGGCTAGCTAGCTGTTTCAAAATCATTGGTGGTAGCTAGCCAGCGAGCTAACGTTAGCTGTCTAGTTAACTAATGCTAATGTTGGCCTCAAAAATATAAATTCGCGAGTTACAATTGGGGGGAACGCAATATACTCACTAGAAACACCTTCGGCACATCGTTGTAGGTTACATAACTATTTCTAGTTGCATATTATTTGCGAAATCCAAGAGACGGACCAAATGCGAGGTAATAGGCCTACACTCTAACCCCGTTTACTTGATGCTGTTGTTGTTTACACGGAAAGGAAGCCATGTTGGCTCAATGCCAGTGACAGTGTCTTTAGAGCCACAATGTCTCTGGGCAGAACAGTTGCAACATTCACCAGTGGTAGGACTAACGTTTCAATTTCCCTCTATATACTGTACCTAATATATTAAGGAAAATCAACAGAATCACAAATTAAACAACATTACATTTTACAAGTGTAACTATACTACTAGCCTACTATGAATATATGTATATCAATGTAGACTACATCGATTGTGGACCTCAATTTGGGATATTTATCAGCTGATAATGAAAGATTATTCCGCAAAAGCCTCTTCCTAATACATTTCATGGTTGAATAATGGTGGTGGTTTGACAGGAGGACAGCTGGTTAAACTACATTTGACACATGCCTGTAAGACATTTAGACTGCTTTATTTCACAATGATTCTTAATCTCAAATATGTTTAGGGTTAAATAATCCTTTAAAAAAAAGTATAAAACATGCAACCAATATGTCTCAGTGTCTGTTTGTTTATTCACTTTTCTCATCATGTGATTATTTTGAGAGGAAATGCAAATTGTATATTTGGTGTAGCCTATGCAAATCTAGGAAGTTGAGCCTACTGTATATGCAAAGTTGGGTAAGTAGCCTCGGGAGATGATAGAGGTTCAGTTAAGTCTTCTATTTTCTACTTTATTTGCTAGTTTTTTCCTGGTGGTTGTGTGCTTTATTAATTCTGATTTAGATTTTAAATTTGAGACATGTAACATGGGAATCATTCTCACATACAGCACCAGTCAAAAGTTTGAACACACCTACTCATTCCAGGGTTTTTCTTTATTTTTTCTATTTTATACATTGTAGAATAATAGTGAAGACATCAAAGTATGAAATAATACATATGGAATCATGTAATAACCAAAAAAGTGTTAAACAAATCAAAATATGTTTTATATTTAAGATTCAAAGTATCCCCCCTTTACATTGATGACAGCTCTACACACTCTTTTGCATTCTCTCAACCAGCTTCATGAGGTAATCACCTTGAATGCTTTTCAATTAACAGGTGTGCCTTGTTAAAAGTACATTTGTGGAATTTATTTCCTTCTTAATGTGTTTGAGCCAATCAGTTGTGTTGTGACAAGTTAGGGATGGTATACAGAAGATAGTCCTATTTGGTATAAGACCAAGTCCATATTATGGCAAGAACATGAAGATCAGTCAATGTGGAAAATTTAAAGAACGTTGACAGTGCAGTCGCAAAAACCATCAAGCACTATGATGAAACTGTCTCTCATGAGGACCACCACAGGAAAGAAAGACCCAGAGTTTATTAGAGTTACCAGCTTCAGAAAATGCAGCCCAAATAAATTCTTCACAGAGTTCAAGTAATACACATCTCAACATCAACTGTTCAGAGGAGACTGCTTGAATTAGGCTTTAATGGTTGACTTGCTGCAAAGAAACCACTACAAAAGGACACCAATAATAAGAAGAGACTTGCTTGGGCCAAGAAACATGAGCAATGGACATTAGACCGGTGGAAATCTGTCCTTTGGTCTGGTGAGTCCAAATTTTAGATTTTTGGTTCCAACCGCTTTGTCTTTGTGAGACGCAGAGTAGGTGAATGGATGATCTCTGCATGTGTGGTTCCCACCGTGAAGCATGGAGGAGGAGGTGTGATGGTGTGGAGGTGCTTTGCTGTTAACACGGTCAGTGATTTATTTAGAATTCAAGGCTCACTTAACCAGCATGGCTACCACAGCATTCTGCAGCGATACGCCATCCCACCTAGTTTGTGTTTTTCAACAGGACAATGACCCAACTCACCTCCAGGCTGTGCAAGGGATATTTGACCAAGAAGGTTGAGATGGTTTGGGATGAGTTGAACCGCAGAGTGAAGGAAAAGCAGCCAACAAGTGCTCAGTATATGTGGGAACTCCTTCCAGACTGTTGGAAAAGCATTCCAGGTGAAGCTAGTTGAGAGAATGCCAAGAGTGTGCAAAGCTTTCATCAAGGCAAACTGTGGCTACTTTGAAGAATCTCAAATATAACATATATTTTGATGTTTAACACTTTTTTGGTTACTACGTGATTCCATATGTGTTATTTAATAGTTTTGATGTCTTCACTATTATTCTACAATGTAGAAAATTGTAAAAAAAAAATAAAGAAAAACCCTTGAATGAGTTGTCCAAACTTTTGACTGGTGCTATACAGTGTGGGCTCCTAGTCTTTTGCATTAAGCAGAGTTAAACTTCCTTGTTCTTTAAAGGGGAACAATAGGTCTGTTCAGTCAAGGGCGTGACAATACGTCATGCCCTTGAGTGAACAATTCTGTCGCTAACTTCATTAATCATTTTGTTTCACACTCATTTGTCAGACCAGCAAAAGACAGTAACTACAGTATATTGTCACCTGTTTGGGAAGGTATCTTCATACAGAGTAATCTGAATTGTTCAACCTCATTCCTAACACCTTACTAATGACTTGGACTGTCAACTAGCATTCTATTTTTCAATACAAAATGGACCGTTCTGGGACAATTGCTTTTTATCTGTAGGCGAATAGGCCTAGCAATGACTTTTCCATTATCAGTGTATCTCAACAGTTTCACACTGTGATTATGTACATTTTGTCAGTTATCATGAGGTTTTTGGTGACACACTTCCGTGTTCTTGACTGACATGTTTTTCTTACCACCTGTCACAGCCTCATCATGTGGGCTCTATGTATAAGAGTGACAGATCTAAACCTGATGCACTACCTTGTCAGGGAACATTGCGACAAGGGTGAACCTAAAACATGTGTTATCTTTATAAACAAGAACGGTCACATTCTTAAACACCTACTACTAGGGAGTCTTAATAAGTCAGTCAACTAAGTTACAACGAGTGTCAGTTGCCTCCATTTCAGATGATTTTGTACTCGACTAGAACACAGGGTGTCACAGTTTGTATGTTTTGGTTAGATCTGAACGTTAGTAATGGACAGTTCCAACGATTTCAGTTCGACCACCCATTCTGAAGACTAGTGAAAAGCTACAGTCATGATGAGGAGCACTGCACTGTTCCGTCTCCTGTCCGTCTCAGGTATGTAATTCTTCAGTGCTTTCAATAACATCAAAGTTATTTGTTGGAGTCATTGTGATAATTTAGGCATCATTGAACAAGGCATTAAAATATAAATCCTTCAGAAAGAGGTATAAGTGTTGGGAGTACCTCATACATAAAAGACTGATCATCTGTTACCCAATCAACACATGGGTAACTTTCAAACGGCAGGCCATTTTTCAGGATCCTTTCATAGTTCTCTCTGTTCATGAAAAGCAACGTGATGTGTATTATACGTTGATATTCTGTGATATTAATAGGATGTGTGTGTGAAACCTATGCATGCAGCAAGGAGATATGATTAACTTGCTCTCTAATTGTTTTTGCTTGTATTTTACAGGACTGTGTTACCTGACTCTGAGTATCTCCCCTCCTCAGTATCACTATATTAGCCTTCAAATGAATTATTGCCAAGCCCAGACTTACTGTAGAGACATTTACACTGACTTGGCAACCATCTACAATTCAGGGGATCTGGATAGACTTGTACAATTGGTACCGAATGGTACAGCCAGTGTCTGGATAGGACTGGAGTTTGGAGATGAATTTGAGTGGCACTGGTCATTACCAGATCAGAGAATGATTGAGTTTTTCAACTGGAGGGCAGCAGAGCCGAAGCAAAACAATACTCAAGACAGCTGTGCTGCAATGGATCCAAACGGACAGTGGTTTGAGGATAACTGCCAAATCAAAAGAGGTTTTGTTTGCTTTGATGGTGAGTAATCCTACATCTATTCTATTTATAGCAATTTCAACCCCATATCAGATTCAAACCAGGGCCGATTCCAGGATGATATGTCTGGATGGGCAGTCAGACATTTTTTGCCTGTTTTAAAGCTGGCTTACTGCTATTTCAACTGTTAAACATGACAGTTGGGTGATTGCGTGAGCATAATGATTTCTTTACTTGCTATATTGTATTTACTTCGCCACCATGGCCTTTTTTTGCCTTTACCTCCCTTATCTCACCTCACTTGCTCATTGTATATAGACTTATTGTTCTACTGTATTATTGACGGCATGTTTGTTTTACTCCATGTGTAACTCTGTGTTGTTGTATGTGTCAAACTGCTTTGCTTTATCTTGGCCAGGTCGCAATTGTAAATGAGAACTTGTTCTCAACCTGCCTACCTGGTTAAATAAAGGTGAAATAAAATCAAATGTAAAAAAATTGTGTGGGCAATGCTCAACCCTGCACCCCGCTATATCTCCAATGCTCAACCCTGCACCCTGCTATATCTCCAATGCTCAACCCTGCACCCCGGTATATCTCCAATGCTCAACCCTGCACCCTGCTATATCTCCAATGCTCAACCCTGCACCCTGCTATATCTCCAATGCTCAACCCTGCACCCCGCTATATCTCCAATGCTCAACCCTGCACCCTGCTATATCTCCAATGCTCAACCCTGCACCCTGCTATATCTCCAATGCTCAACCCTGCACCCTGCTATATCTCCAATGCTCAACCCTGCACCCCCCTATATCTCCAATGCTCAACCCTGCACCCCCCTATATCTCCAATGCTCAACCCTGCACCCCACTATATCTCCAATGCTCAACCCTGCACCCCCCTATATCTCCAATGCTCAACCCTGCACCCCGCTATATCTCCAATGCTCAACCCTGCACCCCGCTATATCTCCAATGCTCAACCCTGCACCCCACTATATCTCCAATGCTCAACCCTGCACCCCGCTATATCTCCAATGCTCAACCCTGCACCCTGCTATATCTCCAATGCTCAACCCTGCACCCTGCTATATCTCCAATGCTCAACCCTGCACCCCCCTATATCTCCAATGCTTAACCCTGCACCCCCCTATATCTCCAATGCTCAACCCTGCACCCCACTATATCTCCAATGCTCAACCCTGCAACCTGCTATATCTCCAATGCTTAACCCTGCACTCCGCTATATCTCCAATGTTCAACCCTGCACCCCCCTATATCTCCAATGCTTAACCCTGCACCCCACTATATCTCCAATGCTCAACCCTGCACCCCCCTATATCTCCAATGCTTAACCCTGCACCCCCCTATATCTCCAATGCTCCACCCTGCACCCCCCTATATCTCCAATGCTCCACCCTGCACCCCCCTATATCTCCAATGCTTAACCCTGCACCCCACTATATCTCCAATGTTCAACCCTGCACCCTGCTATATCTCCAATGCTCCACCCTGCACCCCCCTATATCTCCAATGCTCCATGCAAATGTTCTGTATTTTCTATCCTCTGACAGGGAAAAACGCTAGTAACAGTCACATCTTCATTGATGACAGCAAGACTTGGAGAGAGGCTCAAGACCACTGCCGGGGTACGTACACAGACCTGGCCAGCATACGGTCCAGAGAGGAAAACCATCACGTCCAGAACATGTCACTGTCCCAGAGCATGTGGATTGGTCTCTTCAAAGACCCATGGAAGTGGTCAGATGGGAGCAACTCCTCATACCGCTTCTGGAAGACCAATCAGCCTGACAACTTCAGAGGGGACCAGAACTGTACTTCTGTTATACTCAACGATAACAAGTGGAATGACCAGTGGTGCAACATCAGTTGGGGGTTTGTCTGCCATGGTGGTGAGTTTGGTACATTTTTGTTAGATGGGATTCAAATTTTGACCGGTAGCAACTTTTAAGAAAACAAATAGAAACAGAGAAAACAATTAAGATACAAAATCAAATCAAATTGTATTGGTCACATTAATTAAGATGTTATTGCAGGAAATGCTTGGGTTTCTAGCTCCAACAGTGCACTAATATCTAACATTTCATAACAATACACACAAACCTAAAAGTAAAAGAAAGGATTTAAAGAATATAGAAATATTAGGATGAATAATGTCAGAGTGGCATAGGTTACTCAACTAGAGAGGAAGCAACTACTGGTTACTTACCTACAAGTGCTTCTGCTTCAAACGTCCAAAACAGTCCCTCAACACCAGTACCAACCACATTCAATACCACAGAACATGTTTCAACTGAACAGTTAACTACTGAACACCTAACCTCTGACCCACTGACTACTGTACCTGTTCAAAACACGACCTCAACGCCTGTACCAACTACATCCAATACCACAGAACATGCTTCAACTGAAATGTTAACTACTGGATACTCAACTAGAGAGGAAGCAACTACTGGTTACTTACCTACAAGTGCTTCTGCTTCAAACGTCCAAAACAGTCCCTCAACACCAGTACCAACCACATTCAATACCACAGAATATACTTCAACTGAACAGTTAACTACTGAACACCTAACCTCTGACCCACTGACTACTGTACCTGTTCAAAACAACCCCTCAACACCAGTACAAACTACATTCAACACCACAGAACATGCTTCAACTGAACAGTTAACTACTGACTAAAATACAGTAGAATAGAATACAGTATATACATATGAGATGAGTAAAGCAGTATGTAAACATGATTTAATGTGTTTGTTATGAATTAAATACATTTGACCCTTGTTTCTAATGTATTTGTAAATATTCCTTACAGAAATGAAGCGACCAACTACCCAGATGCCACCTACAACCACACATACTGGGCCACAAACAACTCCTCCCGCAGCTACTGTGCTTGCCACTGCTGAACAGTCAACTACAGATGAAGTAACACCTAAGCTAACAACTACCCATTTTGTGCAGATCCAACATATTATTTTAGATCTTTTACCAACCTCTGACCAAGCAACTACTGTAGGCTTACCTGTTCAAAACACTCCATCTACACCAGTACCAACCACATTCACTACCACAGACCAAGGTTCAATTGAACAGTTAACTACAAAATACCTAACTACCAAACATGGAACTACTGTTAAAAACCCAACTACATTCAATACCACAGTAAATGTTACTAAACAGTTGACTAGTGAACACCTAACCTCTGACCCACTGACTACTGTACCTGTTCAAAACAACCCCTCAACACCAGTACAAACTACATTCAACACCACAGAACATGCTTCAACTGAACACCTAACCTCTGACCCACTGACTACTGTAGCTGTTCAAAAACCAACTACATTCAATACCACAGTAAATGTTACTAAACAGTTAACTACTGAACTCCTAACCTCTGACCCACTGACTACTGTACCTGTTCAAAAACCAACTACATTCAATATCACAGTAAATGTTACTAAACAGTTGACTACTGAACTCCTAACGTCTGACCAAGCAACTATTGTACCTGTTCAAAGCAATATCTCTATATCTGTACCAGCTTCATTGATTTCCACAGAACATGTTTCATCTGAACAGTTAGCTAATGAACACCTAACCTCTGACCCAGCAACTACTGTACCTGTTCAAAGCAATACCTCAATGCCTGTACCAACTACATTAACTAGAGAGCAAGCAACTACTGGTTACATACCTACAAGCGCTACTTTCAATACCACAATGCATGTTTCTACTGAACACACAAGCTCTGATCAAGCAATTACTGAACCTGTTCAAAACACTCCTACATCTGTACCAGTAATATTCACTACCACAGACCAAGTGACTACTAGTTACATACCTACAAGTACCTCGACTGCACCTGTCCAAAATACTCCCTCATCGTCTGTACAAACTACATTCAATACCACAGAACATACTTCACCAGAACAGTTAACTACTGAACACCTAACCTCTGACCCACTGACTACTGTACCTGTTCAAAACACCCCCTCAACACCTGTACCAACTACATTCTATACCACAGAACATGCTTCACCAGAACAGTTAACTACTGAACACCTAACCTCTGACCCACTGACTACTGTACCTGTTCAAAACACCCCCTCAACACCTGTACCAACTACATTCAACACCACAGAACATGCTTCAACTGAACAGTTAACTACTGAACACCTAACCTCTGACCCACTGACTACTGTACCTGTTCAAAACACCCCCTCAACACCTGTACCAACTACATTCAACACCACAGAACATACTTCACCAGAACAGTTAACTACTGAACACCTAACCTCTGACCCACTGACTACTGTACCTGTTAAAAACACGACCTCAACACCTGTACCAACTACATCCAATACCACAGTGCATGTTTCCACTGAAGAGGCAACTCCTGAACGCTCAACCGCTAACCAAGCCACTACTGCTTACTTACCTGAAACAACTGTACCTGTTGGAAACACTCCCTCAACACCAGTACCAACTATGTTCAATACCACAGTGCATGTTTCTACTGAACACCTAACCTCTGACCCACTGACTACTGTACCTGTTCAAAGCATTATCTCATCGTCTGCACCAACTACCACAGAACACGCTTCAACTGAAATGTTAACTACTGAACACGTAACCTCTGACCCACTGACTACTGTACCTGTTCAAAGCATTATCTCATCGTCTGCACCAACTACCACAGAACATGCTTCAACTGAAATGTTAACTACTGGATACTCAACTAGAGAGGAAGCAACTACTGGTTACTTACCTACAAGTGTTTCTGCTTCAAACGTCCAAAACAGTCCCTCAACACCAGTACCAACCCCATTCAATACCACAGAACATGTTTCAACTGAACAGTTAACTACTGAACACCTAACCTCTGACCCACTGACTACTGTACCTGTTCAAAACACCCCCTCAACACCAGTACAAACTGCATTCAACACCACAGAACATGCTTCAACTGAACACCTAACCTCTGACCCACTGACTACTGTACCTGTTCAAAAACCAACTACATTCAATATCACAGTAAATGTTACTAAACAGTTGACTACTGAACTCCTAACGTCTGACCAAGCAACTATTGTACCTGTTCAAAGCAATATCTCTATGCCTGTACCAGCTTCATTGATTTCCACAGAACATGTTTCAACTGAACAGTTAGCTAATGAACACCTAACCTCTGACCCAGCAACTACTGTACCTGTTCAAAGCAATATCTCAATGCCTGTACCAGCTTCATTGATTTCCACAGAACATGTTTCAACTGAACAGTTAGCTAATGAACACCTAACCTCTGACCCAGCAACTACTGTACCTGTTCAAAGCAATATCTCAATGCCTGTACCAGCTTCATTGATTTCCACAGAACATGTTTCAACTGAACAGTTAGCTAATGAACACCTAACCTCTGACCCAGCAACTACTGTACCTGTTCAAAGCAATATCTCAATGCCTGTACCAACTACATTAACTAGAGAGCAAGCAACTACTGGTTACATACCTACAAGCGCTACTTTCAATACCACAGTGCATGTTTCTACTGAACACACAAGCTCTGATCAAGCAATTACTGAACCTGTTCAAAACACTCCTACATCTGTACCAGTAATATTCACTACCACAGACCAAGTGACTACTAGTTACATACCTACAAGTACCTCGACTGCACCTGTCCAAAATACTCCCTCATCGTCTGTACAAACTACATTCAACACCACAGAACATACTTCACCAGAACAGTTAACTACTGAACACCTAACCTCTGACCCACTGACTACTGTACCTGTTCAAAACACCCCCTCAACACCTGTACCAACTACATTCAACACCACAGAACATACTTCACCAGAACAGTTAACTACTGAACACCTAACCTCTGACCCACTGACTACTGTACCTGTTCAAAACACCCCCTCAACACCTGTACCAACCACATTCAACACAACAGAACATGCTTCAACTGAACAGTTAACTACTGAACTCCTAACCTCTGACCCACTGACTACTGTACCTGTTAAAAAACCAACTACATCCAATACCACAGTGCGTGTTTCTACTGGACAACTGTCTACCAGACTGCTAACCTCTGACCCACTGACTACTGTACCTGTTCAAAACACGACCTCAACACCTGTACCAACCACATTCAACACAACAGAACATGCTTCAACTGAACAGTTAACTACTGAACTCCTAACCTCTGACCCACTGACTACTGTACCTGTTCAAAACACCCCCTCAACACCTGTACCAACTACATTCAACACCACAGAACATACTTCACCAGAACAGTTAACTACTGAACACCTAACCTCTGACCCACTGACTACTGTACCTGTTCAAAACACCCCCTCAACACCTGTACCAACTACATTCAACACCACAGAACATACTTCACCAGAACAGTTAACTACTGAACTCCTAACCTCTGACCCACTGACTACTGTACCTGTTAAAAAACCAACTACATCCAATACCACAGTGCGTGTTTCTACTGGACAACTGTCTACCAGACTGCTAACCTCTGACCCACTGACTACTGTACCTGTTCAAAACACGACCTCAACACCTGTACCAACTACATCCAATACCACAGTGCATGTTTCCACTGAAGAGGCAACTCCTGAACGCTCAACCGCTAACCAAGCCACTACTGCTTACTTACCTGCAACAACTGTACCTGTTGGAAACACTCCCTCAACACCAGTACCAACTACGTTCAATACCACAGTGCATGTTTTTACTGAACACCTAACCTCTGATCAAGCAATTACTGAACCTGTTCAAAACACTCCTTCTACACCTGTACCAACTACATTCACTACCACAGAGGATGTTTCAATTGAACAGTTAATTGCTGAACACGTAACTACACAACATCAAACTACTGTACCTGTTCAAAGCATTATCTCATCCTCTGCACCAACTACCACAGAACATGCTTCAACTGAAATGTTAACTACTGGATACTCAACTAGAGAGGAAGCAACTACTGGTTACTTACCTATAAGTGCTTCTGCTTCAAACGTCCAAAACAGTCCCTCAACACCAGTACCAACCACATTCAACACAACAGAACATGCTTCAACTGAACAGTTAACTACTGAACACCTAACCTCTGACCCACTGACTACTGTACCTGTTCAAAACAACCCCTCAACACCAGTACCAACCACATTCAATACCACAGAACATGTTTCAACTGAACAGTTGACTACTGAACACCTAACCTCTGACCCACTGACTACTGTACCTGTTCAAAGCATTATCTCATCGTCTGCACCAACTACCACAGAACATGCTTCAACTGAAATGTTAACTACTGAACACGTAACCTCTGACCCACTGACTGCTGTACCTGTTCAAAACAACCCCTCAACACCAGTACCAACCACATTCAATACCACAGAACATGCTTCAACTGAACACCTAACCTCTGACCCACTGACTACTGTACCTGTTCAAAGCATTATCTCATCGTCTGCACCAACTACCACAGAACATGCTTCAACTGAAATGTTAACTACTGGATACTCACCTAGAGAGGAAGCAACTACTGGTTACTTACCTACAAGTGCTTCTGCTTCAAACGTCCAAAACAGTCCCTCAACACCAGTACCAACCCCATTCAATACCACAGAACATGTTTCAACTGAACAGTTAACTACTGAACACCTAACCTCTGACCCACTGACTACTATACCTGTTCAAAGCATTATCTCATCGTCTGCACCAACTACCACAGAACATGCTTCAACTGAAATGTTAACTACTGGATACTCACCTAGAGAGGAAGCAACTACTGGTTACTTACTTACAAGTGCTTCTGCTTCAAACGTCCAAAACAGTCCCTCAACACCAGTACCAACCACATTCAACACAACAGAACATGCTTCAACTGAACAGTTAACTACTGAACACCTAACCTCTGACCCACTGACTACTGTACCTGTTCAAAACACGACCTCAACACCAGTACCAACTACATTAATTTCCACAGAACATGCTTCAACTGAACAGTTAACTACTGAACACCTAACCTCTGACCCACTGACTACTGTACCTGTTCAAAACACCCCCTCAACACCAGTACAAACTACATTCAATACCACAGTGCATATTTCTACTGAACACCTAACCTCTGACCCACTGACTACTGTACCTGTTAAAAACACGACCTCAATGCCTGTACCAACTACATCCAATACCACAGTGCATGTGTCCACTGAAGAGGCAACTCCTGAACGCTCAACCGCTAACCAAGCCACTACTGCTTACTTACCTGAAACAACTGTACCTGTTGGAAACACTCCCTCAACACCAGTACCAACTATGTTCAATACCACAGTGCATGTTTCTACTGAACACCTAACCTCTGACCCACTGACTACTGTTCCTGTTCAAAACAGTCCCCCAACGTCTATACCAACTACATTCAATAGAACAGACCAAGTTTCAACTGAACAGTTAACTACTGAACACCTAAATACAGAAAGTGCACCTACTGTACCTTTTCAAAGCATTATCTCATCGTCTGTACCAACTACCACAGTACATGCTTCAACTGAAATGTTAACTACTGAACACTCAACTACAGAGAAAGTGACTACTGATTTCTCACCTACAAGAGCTTCTAATGCTAATGTCCAAAACATTTCCTCCACGTCTTTACCAAGTACATTCAATACCACTGTGCATGTTTCAACTGAAGAGGCGACTACTAAACACCTTACTACTGAGAATGTAAAACATCAATCAACAACTGAGACTGCAGACACAGAAATGCAACACAGCATTACACAAGTGACTACTGAACATACTTCTGCCTTACATATAACCACAGTGGCTGAGACTGCCCCATACAGTACTACAGAGCCTGTCAGTCTCTCCACTGTTATGCCAAATGAAAACAGTCAAGGTTTAAGTCCAGGTAACTTTCATCATTATATCACAATTATTGACATGTTGAAAGCCTAATAGTCTATTTTTTGTTTGGCTGTGGATTTATGTTATTTCAAAGATGTTATATTACAGAGCAGAGGTATAAATGCATGCAAATCTACATTTTGTTGAATGGGCTCCATGTTATCTATCTTTAATATCTTTATTTCTCTCAGACAACCTGATATTGATCCATGAGAACATGACGTGGAACGAGGCCCTGAGCTACTGTAGAGAGCACCACGTTGACCTGGTCTCGATCACTACAGAGCTGCTTCAGTACTGGGTGACAGAGAGGGCTGCCGACGCCACCTCATCCCACGTCTGGGTGGGCCTGCGCTTCACCTGTTCATTCCACTTCTGGTTCTGGATCAGGTCTGATGCAGGCTGCTACCAGAACTGGGCCCCCGGGCACGGCTCAGACAGCCAGCAGGACTGTGGGATTGCAGGGGCTGTAGAGACCACCGGGAGGCAGCAATGGGTTAGTCTGGAGGAGAACCAGAGGCTCAACTTCATCTGCTACAAATGTTCTGGGGACAGTGGTGAGGGGTTGATACATCCCTGATTCGGACAACTTTTGTATTATGTATGTTTCTTGTGCAACGTGAAAAATGTACACTACCGTTCAAAAGTTTGGGGTCACTTAGAAATGTCCTTGTTTTTGAAAGAAAAGCACATTTTTGTCCATAAAATAACATCAAGTTGATCAGAAACATAGTGTAGATATTGTTAATGTTGTAAATGACTATTGTAGCTGGAAATGGCAGATTTTTTATGTAATATCTACATAGGCGTACAGAGGCCCATTATCAGCAACCATCACTCCTGTGTTCCAATGGCACGTTGTGTTAGCTAAACCAAGTTTCTCATTTTAAAAGGCTAATTGATCATTAGAAAAATCTTTTGCAATTATGTTAGCTCAGCTGAAAACTGTTGTTCTGATTAAAGAAGCAATAAAACAACGATAGACAGCTGTATGGGTATGGTTCTGTATGTTTTAGTGTGTTATTGTTGAGTTCTTGTTTGGCACTCCATTTTATGAATAAGAGTTTGCATTACATGCTTGCTGCTGCACTGTCTGCCACAAATGCTACATTGACACAGCAGTAGATTGTATATTAAAAACAACTGCTACATTGACACATCAGTAGACTGTATATTTGTCACGCCCTGACCTTAGAGAGCCTTTTTTTTTGTCTCTATTTGGTTTGGTCAGGGTGTGATATGGGTGGGCATTCTATGTTCTGTTTTCTATGTTTTTGTATTTCTATGTTTTGGCCGGGTATGGTTCTCAATCAGGGACAGTTGTCTGTCGTTGTCTCTGATTGGGAATCATACTTAGGCAGCCTTTTTCCCTTTGATCATTGTGGGGAGTTATCTTGTTAGGGGCACTATAGCCCTTGTAAGCTTCACGGTCGTTTTTGTTATTTCTTTTTTTTTTGGCGACATTTTAACAAATAAAATAAAATGTACGCTCACCACGCTGCACCTTGGTCTCATTCCGACGACGGCCGTGACAGAACTTCCCACCACCAAGGGACCAAGCAGCGTGGCCAGGAGGAGCATGGATCCTGGGCCGGAAGAAGAGAGAGTGGATGACATCTTGGACATGGGAGCAGGTTATGGCAGGGGACAAGACCCTGCCATGGCAACAGGCGGAAGTAGCAAGGGAGGAACGACAACGTAGCAGGCACGAGAGGCACACGGGGGCACACGGGGAGATTGGCAGAGTCGGGTTATAGACCTGAGCCAACTCCCCGTGCTTACCGTGGGGAGAAGCGTGGTACTGGTCAGGCACCATGTTATGCGATGGAGCGCACTGTGTCTCCAGTGCGCGTTCACAGCCCGGTGCGCTACATCCTAGCTCCCCGCATCTGCCGGGCTAGGGTGAGCATCCAGCCAGGAAGGATGGTGCCCGCTCAGCGGGCCTGGTCTCCAGTGCGTCTCTTCGGCCCAGGATATCCTGCGCCGGCTCTGCACACTGTGTCTCCGGTGCGTCTGCACAGCCCAGTGCGTCCTGTGCCAGAGCCCCGCATTTTCAGGGCGAAGATAACCATCCAGCCAGGACGGGTTGTGAAGGCTCTACGCTCGAGACCTCCTGTGCGTCTCCACGGCCCACTGTATCCGGTGCCTCCGCCAAGAACCAAGCCTCCAGTATGTCTCCCCAGCCTGGTGAACCCTGTGGCAGCTCCACGCACCAGGCTGCCCCACTCCAGTGATGATCCATGGCACGAAGCCTCCAGTGATGATCCATGGCACGAAGCCTCCAGTGAGGATCCATGGCACAAAGCCTCCAGTTTTGATCTATGGCAAGAAGCCTCCAGTGATGATCCATGGCACGAAGCTTCCAGTGATGATCCATGGCAAGAAGCCTCCAGGGATGATCCATGGCACAAAGCCTCCAGCGATGATCCATGGCAAGAAGCCTCCAGCGATGATCCATGGCACAAAGCATCCAGCGAGGAGTCATGGCATGAAGCCTCCAACAACGTCCTCCAGTCCGGAGCCTCCAGCGACGGCTTCCAGTCCAGAGCCTCCATGACGGCCTCCAGTCCGGATCCTCCAGCAACGGTCTCCTGTCCGGAGCCCCCAGCGATGGTACCCAGTCCGGGGCCCGCAGCGAGGGTCCCCAGTGCGTGGCCCGCAGCCAGGGTCCCCAGTCCGGGGTTGGCGACGAGGGTCCCAAGTCCGGGGCCCGCGGCGAGGGTCCCCAGTCCGGGGTCGGCGACGAGGGTCCCCGCACCAGAGGGCCCACCCGGAACCTCCCCTATAGGTTCAGGTTTTGCGGCCAGAGTCCGCACCTTTGGGGGGGGGTACTGTCACGCCCTGAACTTAGAGAGCCTTTTTATGTCTCTATTTAGTTTGGTCAGTGTCACGACTTCTGCCGAAGTCGGCCCTTCTCCTTGTTCGGGTGGTGTTCGGCGGTCGACGTCACCGGCTTTCTAGTCACTACCGATCCATTTTTCTGTTTCATTTTGTTTTGTCTGATTACATACACACCTGTTTTACATTCCCTCACTACATTCCCTATTTAACCACATACATTTCTGTTCTGTCCGTGATTGTTTATGTTAGTGGTTGTGTTTGTGTTAGAGTTTTGTTGTATGTTCCATTTTTGGAATTTTGCTTTATTCTTTGAGTAAACTCAGTTGGATTACGACATACCTGTGTCCTGCGCCTGACTCCGCTTTCACTCTGCACCCAATCGCTGACAGTCAGGGTGTGATATGGGTGGGCATTCTGTTCTGTTTTCTATGTTTTTGTATTTCTATGTTTTGGCCGGGTATGGTTCTCAATCAGGGACAGCTGTCTATCGTTGTCTCTGATTGGGAATCATACTTAGGCAGCCTTTTTCCCTTTGGTCATTGTGGGAAGTTATCATTGTTATGGGCACTATAGCCCTTGTAACCTTTACGGTCGTTTTTGTTATTTCTTGTTTTTTTTGGCGACATTTTAACAAATAAAATAAAATGTACGCTCACCACGCTGCACCTTGGTCTCATTCCGACGACGGCCGTGACAATTTTAAACAACTGCTACATTGACACAGCAGTTAAACATTTTCATTGTATGTGTGATACATTCTTGTCTGAATGTTTTAATCTCAATAAATATGATTGGACCAGCTGTTCTCCCAATCAGAGTTAAAAGGTCTCCTTTAATTTCCATTATTCCTTACTGAGGGTATTACATTTTTATCAAAATTAGGCTTATTTTAACTGATATAATCAACAGTGTACTTTTTCCTGAGAACTGTGATTGAACGGCTTTATTTATTTTTAACCTTCATTTAACTAGGCAAGACCGTTAAGAAAAAATCTTATTTACAATGACGGCCTATTGGGGAACAGTGGATTAATTGCCTTGTTCAGGGGCAGAATGACAGATTTTTACCTTGTCAGCTCAGGGATTCGATCCAGCAACCTTTACGGTTACTGGCCCAAGGCTCTAACCACCAGGCTACCTGCCGCCTTCAAGCTTTAGGGCTCGATTAAATCTATATCACCGAACTTCAGCACTATTGAAATGTAAAGGAAATGTAAATGCAGCCTTTTCACTGAATGCAGTCTCCACTAACGACGGAACATTGCCTTTAAATTAAGCTATAGCTCTGAGTTTCCGCTGTACGGATCGAATCGAGCCATTTGACAAGCTTCGGGAACACTTTTTGGGGATAATTAATCTGCAGATGCTCTACAGATTATCTACAGACTATTAGTCTGACTAACAGACTATCAGTATTACTAACCCTAGCTCCGTTTGGCCGGTAGGGATATCCTTGTCTCATCGCGCACCAGCGACTCCTGTGGCGGGCCGGGCAGAGTGCACACTAACCAAGGTCGCCAGGTGCATGGTGTTTCCTGCGACACATTGGTGCGGCTGGCTTCCGGGTTGGATGTGCTCTGTGTTAAGAAGCAGTGGTTGGGTTGTGTTTCGGAGGACACATGACTTTTGACCTTCGTCTCTCCCGAGCCCGTACGGGAGTTGTAGCGATGAGACAAGATAGTAACTACTAATAATTGGCTTTCGACTCTGTCAATCACCGTATTCTTATCGGCAGACTCAACAGCCTTGGTTTCTCTAATGACTGCCTCACCTGGTTCACTAACTACTTCTCAGATAGAGTTCAGTGTGTCAAATTGGAGGGCCTGTTGTCCAGACCTCTG
This sequence comes from Oncorhynchus mykiss, assembly GCF_057628025.1. Lineage (NCBI taxonomy): Eukaryota > Metazoa > Chordata > Actinopteri > Salmoniformes > Salmonidae > Oncorhynchus > Oncorhynchus mykiss. The sequence goes on from NC_143023.1 coordinate 10,324,477, forward strand.
GCAGGGTGGCACAGGGTTCAATTCTCGGGCCGACTAATTTCTCTGTATATATCAATGATGTCGCTCTTGCTGTGGGTGATTCTTTGATCCACCTCTACGCAGACGACACCATTCTGTATACATCTGGCCCTTCTTTGGACACTGTTAACAAACCTCCAAACAAGCTTCAATGCCATACAACACTCCTTCCGTGGCCTCCAACTGCTCTTAGATGCTAGTAAAAACCAAATGCATGCTCTTCAACCAATCACTGCCCTCACCCACCCACCCGACTAGCATCACTGCTCTGGACGGTTCTGACTTAGAATATGTGGACAACTATAAATACCTAGGTGTCTGGTTAGACTGTAAACTCTCCTTCCAGACTCATATTAAGCATCTACCATCCAAAGTTAAATCTAGAATCGGCTTCCTTTTTCGCAACAAAGCCTCCTTCACTCATGCTGCCAAACATACCCTCGTAAAACTGACTATCCTACCGATCCTTGACTTCGGCATTTACAAAATAGCCTCCAACACTCTACTCAGCAAATTGGATGTAGTCTATCACAGTGCCATCCGTTTTGTCACCAAAGCCCCATATACTACCCACCACTGTGACCTGTGTGCTCTCGTTGGCTGGTCCTCGCTACATATTCGTTGCCAAACCCACTGGCTCCAGGTCATCTGTAAGTCTTTGCAGGTAAAGTTCCGCCTTATCTCAGCTCACTGGTCACCATAGCAACACTCCCCCGTGACATGCGCTCCAGCAGGTATATTTCACTGGTCATCCCCAAAGCCAGCACCTACTTTGACGGCCTTTCCTTCCAGTTCTCTGCTGCTATTGACGGAAATGAATTGCAAAATCACTGAAGTTGGAAACTTATATCTACCTCACTAACTTTAAGCGTCAGCTGTCAGAGCAGCTTACCGATTGCTGCAGCTGTACACAGCCCATCTGTAAATAGCCCATCCAACCAACTACCTCATCCCCATATTTGTTTTTTGTTTTTCTGCTCTTTTGCACACCAATATTTCTACTTGCACATCCTCATCTGCACATATATCACTCCAGTGTAAATTGCTAAATTGTAATTACTTCGCCACTTTTGGCCGATTTATTGCCTTACCTCCTTACTTAATATGCACATACTGTATACAGATTTTCTATTGTGTTATTGACTGTACGTTTGTTTATGTGTAACTCTGTGTTGTTGTTTTTGTTTCACTGCTTTGCTTTATCTTGGCCAAGTTGCAGTTGTAAATGAGAACTTGTTCTCAACTGGCCTTCCTGGTTAAATAAAGGTGTTCTCAACTGGCCTAGCTGGTTAAATAAAGGTGATCTCAACTGGCCTACCTGGTTAAATAAAGGTGATCTCAACTGGCCTAGCTGGTTAAATAAAGGTGTTCTCAACTGGCCACCTGGTTAAATAAAGGTGTTCTCAACTGGCCTACCTGGTTAAATAAAGGTGATCTCAACTGGCCTAGCTGGTTAAATAAAGGTGATCTCAACTGGCCTACCTGGTTAAATAAAGGTGATCTCAACTGGCCTACCTGGTTAAATAAAGGTGTTATCAACTGGCCACCTGGTTAAATAAAGGTGATCTCAACTAGCCTACCTGGTTAAATAAAGGTGAAACAAAATAAATAAAAAAATATCGTCAGTGTATGTTCCTTGTATTTATTGCCATGTGCTTAAACACAATTATTAAATAAACCTGTAAACATTATGGATGTTTTATGTTTCTCATTTCCTTCATATTGTTGGTAAAGTTGGTCAAAGACTGAATTACATGTTGTGGTTAAAATGCCATTTTATTGATCTTGATAAGTATTGAAAGTGGATGTTACAAACACTAAATTATATGACTCGATAAAAACATTTAATTTTCTAGATGATGTGTTGAGTATGCATGTTAACATGTCAGTGAACCAGTTACTGGGTGCAGCCATTCAACATGTACTCAGATACAAAGTCTTTAAATTACATGACTCGATAAAAACATTTCATTTTCTAGATGATGTGTTGAGTATGCATGTTAACATGTCAGTGAACCAGTTACTGGGTGCAGCCATTCAACATGTACTCAGATACAAAGTCTTTAAATTACATGACTCGATAAAAACATTTAATTTTCTAGATGATGTGTTGAGTACGCATGTTAACATGTCAGTGAACCAGTTACTGGGTGCAGCCATTCAACATGTACTCAGATACAAAGTCTTTAAATTTTTTGCATGTAGGCCTGTTCTTTGATCCTTGGCACTTTTTCTCATTGGGCACTTGTTCAATCCAGGTATTTGATTCCAAAAGGTATTGCATCCTAAAAGTCAAACAGAGAAATGGTGAGACATTTACCAGGGAAGTCCAATTCTCACAGAGTAAGACCTTAGGGGTAAAAACATCTTCAGTTGTCTTATGACATCATAGCCAGAACTTACTGGCCATTCGAGTCGGTGGTGGAGCCATCTTTGCCCATGATGAGGTATGTCTTCCCTGTCTCTAGCTGTCCTTTACACTGGAGCCTCTTGGCGAACACTCGCACTTTGCTCTCCTCCAGCTTCACATCTCCGGCTGGCAGAAAGAGGGCACAGAGTTACCATAGTTACCATGACCGTAGAAAGAAGTACATGTACTATCTATGGTTACGTCTTCATGAACATTCTAGTCACAGACAGAGATCTCAAGTCAGGATTGGAATAATGGTTTTATCACTTACTGGCTCGGAGTACCTTCGTCACATTAGTTGTGTAGAGTTCAAAGTTACTCTTCACAGACATACTGATGACTTGGACAATGAAACCTAAAACAAACCAGATTTAAAATCAATTACTAGCTTCACCTTATTTGTCCCATACTGTAACTGTTAAATTATTGACCTGTGTCATACTCATAGCTAAATTGTCTACTGACCGTAATCCACAGTGGGGGAATAGCAAGCATGTTCAAAACGATCTTTCTTCTCTAGCTTCAGTGGTCCAAAAGTGTCCTTCTCTTTGTGGCAGGGCCCTAAAAAACCAATGGGACTTTCTTTAGTGTCATACAGACCCTAACCAATGAAACCAGAACCAATGGGACTTTCTTTAGTGTCATACAGACCCTAACCAATGAAACCAGAACCAATGGAATAGTCCCAAAATGGTCAAATCCCGCCTTTAAGGCCCTACAGGCAGGCTCAATCAAATTCTCCACACTATTAGAACCCAGGTCTGGTGCCATAACAGTGAGAGAATTCTTCAAAATGGTAACTGAGAGAATGTTGGCGATAGTGATAGAAATAATAACTTACTCTCTGAACACTGGCACACATCCCCTGAACACAATGTTGAAACCATCTTGCTTCTTTTTGGTGCAGCATAGAAAGTAGTACACTTTCTGTCTGTGATAGTGTGTGTGTGTGTGTGTGTGTGTGTGTGTGTGTGTGTGTGTGTGTGTGTGTGTGTGTGTGTGTGTGTGTGTGTGTGTGTGTGTGTGTGTGTGTGTGTGTGTGTGTGTGTGTGTGTGTGTGTGTGTGCGAGAGAGAAAGAGAGATAGAGGAGAAAAAGAGGGGAGGAAGGAAGGGACAGAGGGAGAGAGAGAGGGAGAGGAGGGAGAGAGGATAGAGACAGAGAGCGAGAGAGAGAGAGAGTAGGAGAGAGAGAGAGAGAGCGAGAGAGAGAGGGGAGGGAGGAAGGTGTATGTTAGCAAAGACAGACAGACCAGGAGGAAGAGAGAGAGACAGTGGCAGATGGGGAGAGATAGTCAAATTATGCATTATTTTTTAGTGATGGCTAATATATTCAGAAGACTATTTGACAGATACAAAAAAATCTATCAAGGTAACAAAAAAAAGTACAGAATAAATGTGAAAAGAAAGCCTTGTATACCTGGTTCATAGTAGTCATAGAATGTGGCCGGAGCAGGCTGCAGTAAACCTATAGTTACTGTCTGCACAGCCCTAAACGTTACACACTCCCTTTCCTCAATCTGGACAGAGACAGAAAAAACCTTTGGGATTTTCGATTTCACACTGTTCCACCGAGTTGCTTGTGTATTTGTGTCTGTGTGAGTCTCACCTCATTAAAGTACAACAGCACTTTGCCATGTGAGACCTCGTAGTGAGAGATGTATTGTTCATCAGGGTTCTTTAGCTGTGGAGAGACAACAGTTAGAGAAAGAGGAAGGGAGGAAGGAATGATCGAGGGATGAAAAGGGGGAAAGGAGAGAGGAAGGAATGATCGAGGAATGAAAAGGGGGAAGGGAGAGAGGAAGGAATGATGGAGAGATAAAAGGGGGAAGGAGGGAGGAAAGAATGATCGAGGGATGAAAAGGGGGAAAGGAGAGAGGAAGAAATGATCGAGGGATGGAAAGGGGGAAAGGAGAGAGGAAGGAATGATGGAGGGATGAAAAGGGGGAAGGAGAAAGGAAGGAATGATCGAGGGATGAAAAGGGGGAAAGGAGAGAGGAAGGAATGATGGAGGGATGAAAAGGGGGAAGGAGGGAGGAAAGAATGATCAAGGGATGAAAAGGGGTAAGGAGAGAGGAAGAAATGATCGAGGGATGAAAAGGGGGAAAGAAGAGAGGAAGGAATGATCGAGGGATGAAAAGGGGGAAAGGAGAGAGGAAGGAATGATCGAGGGATGAAAAGGGGGAAAGGAGAGAGGAAGGAATGATCGAGGGATGAAAAGGGGGAAGGAGAGAGGAAGGAATGATGGAGGGATGAAAAGGGGGAAGGAGAAAGGAAGGAATGATCGAGGGATGAAAAGGGGGAAAGGAGAGAGGAAGGAATGATGGAGGGATGAAAAGGGGGAAGGAGGGAGGAAAGAATGATCAAGGGATGAAAAGGGGTAAGGAGAGAGGAAGAAATGATCGAGGGATGAAAAGGGGGAAAGGAGAGAGGAAGGAATGATCGAGGGATGAAAAGGGGGAAAGGAGAGAGGAAGGAATGATCGAGGGATGAAAAGGGGGAAAGGAGAGAGGAAGGAATGATCGAGGGATGAAAAGGGGGAAGGAGAGAGGAAGGAATGATCGAGGGATGAAAAGGGGGAAGGAGAGAGGAAGGAATGATGGAGGGATGAAAAGGGGGAAAGGAGAGAGGAAGGAATGATGGAGGGATGAAAAGGGGGAAGGGAGAGAGGAAGATCAGGGGATGAAAAGGGGAAGGGAGAGAGGAAGATCAGGGGATGAAAAGGGGGAAGAGAGAGAGGAAGATCAGGGGATGAAAAGGGGGAAGGGAGAGAGGAAGATCAGGGGATGAAAAGGGGGAAGGGAGAGAGGAAGATCAGGGGAGAGACTGACAGAACATTGGTTACTAAAGAAAAGTAAAGGGAAGGGGTTGGTAACGTGTTTATATAGACTCTATGTGATGATGAAGACTCACCTTGTCCAGGTCGTCTGTCTGTGCCTCAAAGCCACTGAGCAGTGTGATGTCGGCTATGGACATTCCTGTGAGATTCCTGGTCAGACTATGACTAAAGAATATAAGTTAGTTAGCTTACTGAAAAACCACTGCCCTATCGCCTAGGCCGTCACAAAATATTCCTCCCAGTCATAAATCTTCTGTTATTTGTATATTCATGACAGAATCAGTTCCCTCTCTGTTTAACTGATCTCACACAGACCTCTCTGTTTAACTGACCTCACACAGACCTCTCTGTTTAACTGACCTCACACAGACCTCTCTGTTTAACTGACCTCACACAGACCTCTCTGTTTAACTGACCTCACACAGACCTCTCTGTTTAACTGACCTCACAGAGACCTCTCTGTTTAACTGATCTCACACAGACCTCTCTGTTTAACTGACCTCACACAGACCTCTCTGTTTAACTGACCTCACACAGACCTCTCTGTTTAACATACCTCACACAGACTTCGTATTCAACATCGTTTTCAGAATTCCGGCTTTGCTGAGTATCTCTTCTGTGTCTGCTGCGAGCGTCAAACCACTCAATCGCTGATCGGGGGACATCCTCTTCCTCCCTTTTCTCTCCGTCTCCATAGTCACCCTCATAGTCGTTGTAGTCTTCAACAATCTGGGCTGATGAAACAAAGTGTTTTCATAGTGTACTCGTGGAACTCTGTCACACACATCCTAACCTGTAGTAAAAGGAGCACTGAATCAGAGTAGTGCTGTACGCTCACCAGTGTACTCTACTCTCCCCTCTACTTTGACTGTGATTGACAGAAGGTTACAGTCGTCTGCAGTGTCCAGTAGATGGTAAGCTTTCGTAACCTGCCAGACAGATCAATATATTACCAGTTTGAATGAACATCAATAAATATATTTTGATGAGAAAGACGCTCACCTTCATCTTGGCTTTTCCCTGTCCCGTTAGGGCTACGTCAATGATAGGATTACCAATCAGTCTCTGGCCAAGTAGAGACAGAGAGAGAGAGAGTTACGTGTGTGTGTGTGTGTGTGTGTGTGTGTGTGTGTGTGTGTGTGTGTGTGTGTGTGTGTGTGTGTGTGTGTGTGTGTGTGTGTGTGTGTGTGTGTGTGTTGGAGTGGGTATACCTTCAGCTCCGTTTCTACTTTATCCCCCTTGTTGTCCAATGACAGCTTCTGAATGTCGCTCTTCCCTGGAATAGTGAACTGTACCTCCACTTCTGTGATGGGAGGTTGGGGCCTGTTCAGTGCATACTCAGAGAGAGCCTCCAAAGCCACTATAGTATCCTAAAGACATTAAGATGAATGCATAGACTGGATACAAATTGAAGGTAGACATTTAGCATGTTATTTCTACCAAATGGTGTAGAATGTAAAATGCCCATCGACTCTCAATGAGTGGGACTCTCACCCTTGGGTCACTGTATCAGTAGAATATCAGTATTGTTGGACTGAATATGAAGGTGGAAAATTAGCAAAACATGCTAACTAGGAACAAGGAAACTACATGCACTAGGAGGCAATGAAGCAGCCACATCATGTTTTGGCATTGTTTGGCTCTCCATCAATACAGTATATCTCACCTGTGAGGACTTGAAGTCTCCTCCATCAATACAGTATATCTCACCTGTGAGGACTTGAAGTCTCCTCCATCAGTAGAGTATATCTCACCTATGAGGACTTGAAGTCTCCTCCATCAATACAGTATATCTCACCTGTGAGGACTTGAATTCTCCTCCATCAATACAGTATATCTCACCTGTGAGGACTTGAAGTCTCCTCCATCAGTACAGTATATCTCACCTGTGAGGACTTGAAGTCTCCTCCATCAGTACAGTATATCTCACCTGTGAGGACTTGAAGTCTCCTCCATCAGTACAGTATATCTCACCTGTGAGGACTTGAAGTCTCCTCCATCAGTACAGTATATCTCACCTGTGAGGACTTGAAGTCTCCTCCATCAGTACAGTATATCTCACCTGTGAGGACTTGAAGTCTCCTCCATCAATACAGTATATCTCACCTGTGAGGACTTGAAGTCTCCTCCATCAATACAGTATATCTCACCTGTGAGGACTTGAAGTCTCCTCCATCAATACAGTATATCTCACCTGTGAGGACTTGAAGTCTCCTCCATCAGTACAGTATATCTCACCTGTGAGGACTTGAAGTCTCCTCCATCAATACAGTATATCTCACCTGTGAGGACTTGAAGTCTCCTCCATCAGTAGAGTATATCTCACCTATGAGGACTTGAAGTCTCCTCCATCAATACAGTATATCTCACCTGTGAGGACTTGAAGTCTCCTCCATCAGTACAGTATATCTCACCTGTGAGGACTTGAAGTCTCCTCCATCAGTACAGTATATCTCACCTGTGAGGACTTGAAGTCTCCTCCATCAGTACAGTATATCTCACCTGTGAGGACTTGAAGTCTCCTCCATCAATACAGTATATCTCACCTGTGAGGACTTGAAGTCTCCTCCATCAATACAGTATATCTCACCTGTGAGGACTTGAAGTCTCCTCCATCAGTACAGTATATCTCACCTGTGAGGACTTGAAGTCTCCTCCATCAGTACAGTATATCTCACCTGTGAGGACTTGAAGTCTCCTCCATCAATACAGTATATCTCACCTGTGAGGACTTGAAGTCTCCTCCATCAATACAGTATATCTCACCTGTGAGGACTTGAAGTCTCCTCCATCAATACAGTATATCTCACCTGTGAGGACTTGAAGTCTCCTCCATCAATACAGTATATCTCACCTGTGAGGACTTGAAGTCTCCTCCATCAGTACAGTATATCTCACCCGTGAGGACTTGAAGTCTCCTCCATCAGTACAGTATATCTCACCTGTGAGGACTTGAAGTCTCCTCCATCAGTACAGTATATCTCACCTGTGAGGACTTGAAGTCTCCTCCAGCAATACAGTATATCTCACCTATGAGGACTTGAAGTCTCCTCCATCAATACAGTATATCTCACCTATGAGGACTTGAAGTCTCCTCCATCAATACAGTATATCTCACCTGTGTGGACTTGAAGTCTCCTCCATCAGTACAGTATATCTCACCTGTGTGGACTTGAAACCTCCTCCATAGTTCTCCTGTGAAGTCAGCCAGCAGGCTGCAGAGTCTGCCCACTCTGCGTCCTTATGAGCCACTGCAGTTAACAGGGCATAGGCTGTAGTCTCTACTGTTATGGCCTCTGTTGTCGGTACATAATGTTTCTTTTCCTCATTCACCATGCCAGCGTTAGCATACCACCCACGGCAATTGTCTTTCCCTGTCAAGAGCAGTCAAAGAATATCAATGTCAGCAGCAATCCCCCATCAGCCCACACCATACTGACGTATAACAGGAGTGTAATAGGACAATACCTTCAGTTGCCAGTCCTTTGAGTTTTTCCCAGGCAGGCTCAGCCTGTTTCCGGTCAGTCAGACAGACTGACAGACAGTAGGCTGTTATGGCCACAGCGTAGGGCCTCTGTAGCCCCTCAACATGTGAGAGCAGGTAGTCGGTGGCTTTGGAGATATTGGCTTTCTACACAAACACAAACACAAACACAGAGCAGCTAGCCATTCTGGTTACAAATAGGAGCATTTGATGCCTCTGTTTTTCTTCTTCTCCAGGATAGAGACGGCTGATTTAGACGGATGATTCGGTTGAAGTCGGTTAATTGGTAACACAATAAAAAAGTACACTATACTAAACACTTGTGAGTTAATAAGGAAATATGTCCACCTATCTTACCGTATCGCTACGCTCCTTGTTGTCTGTCAGGAAAGGGAGGGAGCGATTTAGAGCCACAGTTATGAAAGCAGTCATGGCGACATCTCCCTCTATCCCTCCAATGCCTCCCTAGAGAGAAAAAGAGACAACTCAACTCAACAGATAAAGAGAAAATACAGGAGGGTTGCCAGTTCGAGTCCTGCGTCTGACTGAGTTGGCAACCAGAGGGTTGCTGGAATGAAATCCTAGATGCCTTTGCCTGCTGTTGTGCTTTTAAGCAAGGCACTTAACCCCCACACAACAACAGCTCCCCAGGCGTCCAGTGTGGAAGCCTCCCACACCTCTCCAAAACCTGTCTATGTTATGTGTGTCTTTCGGAGGAGTTGGGTTAAAAGCGGAAGTCAAATTTCGGTTGGACCTTGTGTGAAACTGCCCAATGAAGTGATCTTCATGTTAAAACTAGTGTTCTGAATAATCCTTTACCTGCATTTCCCGGTGTATGACTGGGTTAGGGTCCGAGAATGATCCATCCTCCTTCTGTTTAACCAGGAGGTATCTGACTGAATCAATGATATGCTGCTCAGACACACCCTGTGCCCATCTCCCCTTCTCTCCACCGCCTGCATTCTGACGTTCTGCCACCAGAGACATCACTTTCACAACAAGGCCCGTCAGCCTAGAGAGGAAGGGTAACAAACACTGTGATAGGATCGGCCAGCTCCAGTCCTGGAGAGTTGCAGTGTTTACAGGCTTTTATTCCAGACAGACAGAAAACTACAGTACCACAAAAACAAGCAACGTAAAGAGAGATGTACTGACCAGTAACTGGTGGGATGGTGCGTCCAAGCTCCATACGATCCATCACCCTTTTTAAAAGTCAAAATTCTCATATAGCCTGACAGAGAGAGAGAGAGAGAGAGAGAGAGAGAGAGAGAGAGAGAGAGAGAGAGAGAGAGAGAGAAAGAGAGAGAGACAGAGAGAGATATTGTATTTTGTGTTTCTTACTATAAATGAAAATAAAACATCTTCATTACAGTTCTCCCACACCTTGCTCTGTGAACTGGAGAGCTGTATCTCTGATGCCAGGGGGCAGCTCATACCAGCGCTGGCTAAGGTCCAGATAGCGGAGGGCCAGGGCTGTGGGGGCCATACGTTTCATAGTCTGCTCTGCACATCCATGAGGAGCATTGAGCAAGCTGCTAACCCCATCGGGAGAGAGCAGGGTCTTGGAAGTGGACTTGCCAAACAGCTCCCCTGGGGAATGGATGAGATTGGATATTAAACTGACAATATTGTTGTGAAGAGAAATGATTGGAGGGTAAAATGAGTCAGACCTTCCATCTTGACGAAGATATTGGTGCTGGAGCCAGGGACTGTGTTGTCTGGTAACTTTCCATCAAACGTGAAAGATTGGCGACTCTTCCCTGACAACAGAGAATGAGAGAAGCTGGTTGGTGCTTTTTATGCCATAAACTATTACGTGAATAAAATGCTGTCATCATAGATATTCTGTTAGCAATCTCACCAATATTGGCATTCAGGTCAACAAAATGAGTTTCCTCCACTCTCTTCTCTATTCCCTCCGTCTAAAATATGAGAAACTATTATATTACATAAATGCAGTAGCTTTACAGTAATGGATCTTCAGTTCAAATTTTTTGTAGTAGTAATTTTCCCCGATATTTTTTGTATACTTACTCTAACATTCAGAATCTTTTCAATAGCATCACTGCCGTCCTCATTCTCTATGTCATAAAGGCGTATTTTGATGGGTATGGGGCCGGTTTCCATGGGTACTGCAGAGAATGTGACTGCTTTGGAGGAGTGGGCCTCCACGGTGATGTTGACATAGGTTTTGATGGAACTGGAGCCTGGTGAACAGAGCTTGTCATTTCTCTCCATGTGGAGTGCAATCTGAGAAGGAGGAAGTGCTCCATCAGCTGTATGGCATTTCATATTTCTGTATATGCTTCTGAAGTGTTCAACTGTAGTACTACAGAAAGTGATTCAACTGTACCTGTGCAGCCTCGTCACAATAGTTGTAGACAACAGGAGCAATAGACATTTGCTCAAATCTTTTGACTGAGTACGGCAGCCTCAGAGAGACAAAAACCTTCTTAAACACACGGAACTCATGTGGTTCTGCCACACAGATGCCTGCAGGAGGGACACACACAGACAGGTCCATTACTCTCCAGAATGACACCACACGTTCTGTCTAGGTACAGAACGTGTCTAGGTACAGGAATATGAACCAATAGAGGAGGAAGATGTTACCATGAGAAGCAGACAAGCTGACAGCCTGTATCTCCCAGGTGGTGATGGAATCAGGCAGAGCCACAGTATGACTAAGGGAGACAGAGAGAGAGACAAATTACAATAGTGTTTCAGACACATGGCGCCGATATACTGTGTGTCTAAATGTCCATTTCTCACCTTCCTTTGCCGTTTATATCGACCACTGCGAATGCAAAGCTTGGGGGGAAACTTCTGCGTATTTGCTGATTGGTTGTGTCAAAGAAGTCTTCGATGTCTGTGGCACTCGCAGCTGAGAGGAGAGAGTGTAGACTAAAGGTGTCACAATAATATAACCTTTTAAGATCGTATTCTCATCCAATCCTTTTAAGTTATAACAAGTCAGACATGTCTGTCTAAAGGATAGTGTCTGTTATCATTTTGTTACCATGTTATACATGTTAGAATGGTAATATCCCCAACAATCAAGTCATCCTCACTCCTGCCATGTCCTCTCTGGGCGTCGTCTCGTTTCTTCTTCTCCCTCAACTTCTCTCCCTCTATGCAGCAGTCCAGGAAGGCCTTGACACAGACACGGTCCTTATTGGCTCGTGCCACTCTCTCGGCTCTCTGCTGACACGTCCTCAGCATGGGGATCAGGGACAAGCCATGAGAACAACACTCCTGCAGCTTGGCGTCTGAGTAACTGGATTCTGGGAGTTGGAGATGGTGAGGTAGTGACAAAAGGTTTTAGTTCGTACCTGCCAGGACTGATGAACAGTCTCTCCCACCACCTCAGGCAGCAGTTAGTGACAGTCAATAGTAAAGGAACGTTGTAATACTTATGGACACCATCTGCTCCTGGAGGTCCAGGGAACGCCTCTGTCGTCTGAAGCCTGACTCACAGTTAAACCCTAAGACAAACACACATACAGTAGGGTGAAGACCATCAAATCAAAACATCAACATATTGTGGGAACATGTAGGTTTTGAGCAACTATGATGTCATTAATGCTTTGTTGAAATGTACGTCTGAGTTGGTGTTTCTTTTTCTATTTTTTTTTCCTTTATGTTGAAGGTTGGGATTTAAGTCCCAGCCAATGTCATGTCTAGTTTAGTGGATCCATGTCTGTGAAATGTTAAGTTGTCTACCTCCTAAAGGGGTTTTAACCCTATCCCAGAGAACATCATTCAGAAACTATGGACCAAAGAAGAAGTAGTGTAGACACTAGACAGATGTTTTGTTTAATCACACTACGTTCGTCATACCCTTCCTCATCCTAGATAGCACATGAGAGTTGGAGATGAATGACAAGCCAGCGTCGTTCAACACAGAGGCTGTATCTGAGCCGCCACCGTATGAGCAACCAAGGTCATAGGACTGCATGGACGAGAATACCTGTGAACAGCACACAAAATATTCACACTATTAGTCAAAAAGAGCCGTTTGGTCTTTATTGCATATAATATATTCATACCTGTACATTATAAGGAGTGCGTTTTAGAGGAAATAATGTTGAGGAGACAATATGTATAATTATTCTTTAGTAAATAGTATCTTGTATATGTGTATATACAGTACCAGTCAAAGGTTTGGACACACCTACTCATTCAAGGGTTTTTCTTTTCTACATTTCATATTTTATATTCTTCAAAGTAGCCACCCTTTGACTTGATGACAGCTTTGCACACTCTTGGCATTCTCTCAACCAGATGCATGAGGTCACCTGGAATGTATTTAAATTAACAGGTGTGCCTTGTTAAAAGTTAATTTCTGGAATTTCTTTCCTTCTTAATGCGTTTGAGCTTGTTGTGACAAGGTAGGGGTGGTATACAGAAGATAGCCAAGACCAAGTCCATATTATGGCACTAATAGTTCAAATAAACCAAGAGAAACGACAGTCCATCATTACTTTAAGACATGAAGGTCAGTCAAAATCTCAAGAACTTTGAAAGCTTCTTCAAGTGCAGTCGCAAAAACCATCAAGTGCTATGATGAAACTGGCTCTCATGAGGACCGCCACAGGAAAGGAAGACTCTGAGTTAACTCTGCTGCAGAGGATAAGTTCATTAGAGTTAACTGCACCTCAGACTGCAGCCCAAATAAATGCTTCACAGAGTTCAAGTAACAGACTTCTAAACAGCAACTGTTCAGAGGAGATCAGGCCTTCATGGTCAAATTGCTGCAAAGAAACCATTACTAAAGGACACCAACAAGAAGAAGAGACTTGCTTGGGGAAAGAAACACGAGCAATGGACATTAGACCAGATGGAAATCTGTCTTTTGGTCTGATGAGTCCAAAGTTGATATTTTTGGTTCCAACCGCCGTGATTTTGTGAGACGCAGAGTAGGTGAACAGATGATCTCCGCAAGTGTGGTTCCCACCGTGAAGCATGGAGGAGGTGTGATGGGGTGGGGGTGCTTTGCTAGTGACACTGTTGATGATTTATTTAAAATTCAATGCATACTTAACCAGCATGGCTACCACAGCATTCTTCAAAGATACGCCATCCCATCTGGTTTGCGCTTAGTGGGACTATCATTTGTTTTTCAACAGGACAATGGCCCAAAACACACCTCCAGGCTGTGTAAGGGCTATTTGTGATGGAGCGCATCAGATGACCTGGCCTCCACAATAACCCAACCTCAACCCAATTGAGATGGTTTGGGATGAGTTGGACAGCAGAGTGAAGGAAAAACAGCCAACAAGTGCCCAGCATATGTGGGAACTCCTTCAAGACTGTTGGAAAAGCATTCCTCATGAAGCTGGTTGAGACAATGCTAAGAGTGTGCAAAGCTGTCATAAAGGCAAAGGGTGGTTACTTTGAAGAATCTAAAATCTAAAATATATTTTGATTTGTTTAACACTTTTTTGGTTGCTATATGATTCCATATGTGTTTTTTCATAGTTTTGATGTCTTCACCTTTATTCTATAATTTGAATATAGCAACAATAAAGAACACCCTTGAATGAGTAGGTGTTCTAAAACTTCTGACTGGTACTGTATATTCAAAGAAATATATATAAGGGGATTAGAAATTATGCAGACAATTACATTGATGGAAGCTACAATATTTCTGCAATATTAAAGCTGATGTGCCCCCACCCAACAAATAAAAGAATAATATTAAAATAATAGTAGCTTGCCTGTTTGGGGGTGAGTTTGTTCTGGGCATTGAGAGCATAAATAGCCTTGTCCACAGCCAGCAAGGCAACTTTGGCCTTCTGACCATTTAAGTCTATCTCCAGCTTCGCCGTGTTTCCAGGTAGATATTCATCTTTTGACTTTACCTAGAGCATATAAATATACATATACCTAGAGCATATAAATATACATATACCTAGAGCATATAAATATAAATATATACCTAGAGCATATAAATATACATATACCTAGAACATATAAATATACATATACCTAGAACATGTAAATATACATATACCTAGAGCATGTAAATATACATATACCTAGAGCATATAAATATACATATACATAGAGCATATAAATATACATATACCTAGAGCATATAAATATACATATACCTAGAGCATATAAATATACATATACCTAGAGCATGTAAATATACATATACCTAGAGCATTTAAATATACATATACCTAGAGCATTTAAATATACATATACATAGAGCATTTAAATATACATATACCTAGAACATATACATATACCTAGAACATATAAATATACATATACATAGAGCATTTAAATATACATATACCTAGAACATATAAATATACATATACCTAGAACATATAAATATACATATACCTAGAACATATACATATACATAGAGCATATAAATATACATATACCTAGAACATATACATATACCTAGAACATATAAATATACATATACCTAGAACATATACATATACATAGAGCATATAAATATACATATACCTAGAACATATAAATATACATATACCTAGAGCATATAAATATACATATACCTAGAGCATGTAAATATACATATACCTAGAGCATTTAAATATACATATACCTAGAGCATTTAAATATACATATACATAGAGCATTTAAATATACATATACCTAGAACATATACATATACCTAGAACATATAAATATACATATACATAGAGCATTTAAATATACATATACCTAGAACATATAAATATACATATACCTAGAACATATAAATATACATATACCTAGAACATATACATATACATAGAGCATATAAATATACATATACCTAGAACATATACATATACCTAGAACATATAAATATACATATACCTAGAACATATACATATACATAGAGCATATAAATATACATATACCTAGAACATATACATATACCTAGAACATATAAATATACATATACATAGAGCATTTAAATATACATATACCTAGAACATATAAATATACATATACATAGAGCATATAAATATACATATACCTAGAACATATAAATATACATATACCTAGAGCATTTAAATATACATATACCTAGAACATATAAATATACATATACATAGAGCATATAAATATACATATACCTAGAGCATTTAAATATACATATACCTAGAGCATTTAAATATACATATACCTAGAGCATATAAATATACATATACCTAGAGCATTTAAATATACATATACATAGAGCATTTAAATATACATATACCTAGAACATATAAATATAAATATATACCTAGAACATTTAAATATACATATACCTAGAGCATATAAATATACATATACATAGAGCATATAAATATACATATACCTAGAGCATATACATATACCTAGAACATATAAATATACATATACCTAGAGCATATAAATATACATATACCTAGAGCATATAAATATACATATACCTAGAGCATTTAAATATACATATACATAGAGCATATAAATATACATATACCTAGAACATATAAATATACATATACATAGAGCATATAAATATACATATACCTAGAACATATAAATATACATAGAGCATATAAATATACATATACCTAGAACATATAAATATACATATACCTAGAACATATAAATATACATATACCTAGAGCATTTAAATATACATATACATAGAGCATATAAATATACATATACCTAGAACATATAAATATACATATACATAGAGCATATAAATATACATATACCTAGAACATATAAATATACATATACCTAGAACATATAAATATACATATACCTAGAGCATATAAATATACATATACCTAGAGCATTTAAATATACATATACCTAGAGCATTTAAATATACATATACATAGAGCATTTAAATATACATATACCTAGAACATATACATATACCTAGAACATATAAATATACATATACCTAGAGCATATAAATATACATATACCTAGAACATATAAATATACATATACCTAGAACATATACATATACCTAGAACATATAAATATACATATACCTAGAGCATATAAATATACATATACCTAGAACATTTAAATATACATATACCTAGAGCATATAAATATACATATACCTAGAGCATTTAAATATACATATACCTAGAGCATTTAAATATACATATACATAGAGCATATAAATATACATATACCTAGAGCATTTAAATATACATATACCTAGAGCATGTAAATATACATATACCTAGAGCATATAAATATACATATACCTAGAGCATATAAATATACATATACCTAGAGCATATAAATATACATATACCTAGAACATATACATATACCTAGAACATATAAATATACATATACCTAGAGCATATAAATATACATATACCTAGAACATTTAAATATACATATACCTAGAGCATATAAATATACATATACCTAGAGCATTTAAATATACATATACATAGAGCATATAAATATACATATACCTAGAACATATAAATATACATATACATAGAGCATATAAATATACATATACCTAGAACATATAAATATACATAGAGCATATAAATATACATATACCTAGAACATATAAATATACATATACCTAGAACATATAAATATACATATACCTAGAGCATTTAAATATACATATACATAGAGCATATAAATATACATATACCTAGAACATATAAATATACATATACATAGAGCATATAAATATACATATACCTAGAACATTTAAATATACATATACCTAGAACATATAAATATACATATACCTAGAGCATATAAATATACATATACCTAGAGCATTTAAATATACATATACCTAGAGCATTTAAATATACATATACATAGAGCATATAAATATACATATACCTAGAACATTTAAATATACATATACCTAGAACATATAAATATACATATACCTAGAGCATTTAAATATACATATACATAGAGCATATAAATATACATATACCTAGAACATTTAAATATACATATACCTAGAACATATAAATATACATATACCTAGAGCATATAAACATACATATACCTAGAACATATAAATATACATATACCTAGAGCATATACATATACATATACCTAGAACATATAAATATACATATACCTAGAGCATTTAAATATACATATACCTAGATCATTTAAATATACATATACCTAGAACATATAAATATACATATACCTAGAGCATATACATATACCTAGAACATATAAATATACATATACCTAGAGCATATAAATATACATATACCTAGAGCATATAAATATACATATACCTAGAGCATTTAAATATACATATACATAGAGCATATAAATATACATATACCTAGAGCATTTAAATATACATATACATAGAGCATATAAATATACATATACCTAGAGCATATAAATATACATATACCTAGAACATATAAATATACATATACATAGAGCATATAAATATACATATACCTAGAACATATAAATATACATAGAGCATATAAATATACATATACCTAGAACATATAAATATACATATACCTAGAACATATAAATATACATATACCTAGAGCATTTAAATATACATATACATAGAGCATATAAATATACATATACCTAGAACATATAAATATACATATACATAGAGCATATAAATATACATATACCTAGAACATATAAATATACATATACCTAGAACATATAAATATACATATACCTAGAGCATATAAATATACATATACCTAGAGCATTTAAATATACATATACCTAGAGCATTTAAATATACATATACATAGAGCATTTAAATATACATATACCTAGAACATATACATATACCTAGAACATATAAATATACATATACCTAGAGCATATAAATATACATATACCTAGAACATATAAATATACATATACCTAGAACATATACATATACCTAGAACATATAAATATACATATACCTAGAGCATATAAATATACATATACCTAGAACATTTAAATATACATATACCTAGAGCATATAAATATACATATACCTAGAGCATTTAAATATACATATACCTAGAGCATTTAAATATACATATACATAGAGCATATAAATATACATATACCTAGAGCATTTAAATATACATATACCTAGAGCATGTAAATATACATATACCTAGAGCATATAAATATACATATACCTAGAGCATATAAATATACATATACCTAGAGCATATAAATATACATATACCTAGAACATATACATATACCTAGAACATATAAATATACATATACCTAGAGCATATAAATATACATATACCTAGAACATTTAAATATACATATACCTAGAGCATATAAATATACATATACCTAGAACATATAAATATACATATACATAGAGCATTTAAATATACATATACCTAGAACATATAAATATACATAGAGCATATAAATATACATATACCTAGAACATATAAATATACATATACCTAGAGCATTTAAATATACATATACATAGAGCATATAAATATACATATACCTAGAACATATAAATATACATATACATAGAGCATATAAATATACATATACCTAGAACATATAAATATACATAGAGCATATAAATATACATATACCTAGAACATATAAATATACATATACCTAGAACATATAAATATACATATACCTAGAGCATTTAAATATACATATACATAGAGCATATAAATATACATATACCTAGAACATATAAATATACATATACATAGAGCATATAAATATACATATACCTAGAACATTTAAATATACATATACCTAGAACATATAAATATACATATACCTAGAGCATATAAATATACATATACCTAGAGCATTTAAATATACATATACCTAGAGCATTTAAATATACATATACATAGAGCATATAAATATACATATACCTAGAACATTTAAATATACATATACCTAGAACATATAAATATACATATACCTAGAGCATTTAAATATACATATACATAGAGCATATAAATATACATATACCTAGAACATTTAAATATACATATACCTAGAACATATAAATATACATATACCTAGAGCATATAAATATACATATACCTAGAACATATAAATATACATATACCTAGAGCATATACATATACATATACCTAGAACATATAAATATACATATACCTAGAGCATTTAAATATACATATACCTAGAACATTTAAATATACATATACCTAGAACATATAAATATACATATACCTAGAGCATATAAATATACATATACCTAGAGCATATAAATATACATATACCTAGAGCATTTAAATATACATATACATAGAGCATATAAATATACATATACCTAGAACATATACATATACCTAGAGCATATACAGTGCCTTGCGAAAGTATTCGGCCCCCTTGAACTTTGCGACCTTTTGCCACATTTCAGGCTTCAAACATAAAGATATAAAACTGTATTTTTTTTGTGATTCAACAACAAGTGGGACACAATCATGAAGTGGAACGACATTTATTGGATATTTCAAACTTTTTTAACAAATCAAAAACTGAAAAATTGGGCGTGCAAAATTATTCAGCCCCTTCACTTTCAGTGCAGCAAACTCTCTCCAGAAGTTCAGTGAGGATCTCTGAATGATCCAATGTTGACCTAAATGACTAATGATGATAAATACAATCCACCTGTGTGTAATCAAGTCTCCGTATAAATGCACCTGCACTGTGATAGTCTCAGAGGTCCGTTAAAAGCGCAGAGAGCATCATGAAGAACAAGGAACACACCAGGCAGGTCCGAGATACTGTTGTGAAGAAGTTTAAAGCCGGATTTGGATACAACAAGATTTCCCAAGCTTTAAACATCCCAAGGAGCACTGTGCAAGCGATAATATTGAAATGGAAGGAGTATCAGACCACTGCAAATCTACCAAGACCTGGCCGTCCCTCTAAACTTTCAGCTCATACAAGGAGAAGACTGATCAGAGATGCAGCCAAGAGGCCCATGATCACTCTGGATGAACTGCAGAGATCTACAGCTGAGGTGGAAGACTCTGTCCATAGGACAACAATCAGTCGTATATTGCACAAATCTGGCCTTTATGGAAGAGTGGCAAGAAGAAAGCCATTTCTTAAAGATATCCATAAAAAAGTGTTGTTTAAAGTTTGCCACAAGCCACCTGGGAGACACACCAAACATGTGGAAGAAGGTGTTCTGGTCAGATGAAACCAAAATTGAACTTTTTGGCAACAATGCAAAACGTTATGTTTGGCGTAAAAGCAACACAGCTGAACACACCATCCCCACTGTCAAACATGGTGGTGGCAGCATCATGGTTTGGGCCTGCTTTTCTTCAGCAGGGACAGGGAATATGGTTAAAATTGATGGGAAGATGGATGGAGCCAAATACAGGACCATTCTGGAAGAAAACCTGATGGAGTCTGCAAAAGACCTGAGACTGGGACGGAGATTTGTCTTCCAACAAGACAATGATCCAAAACATAAAGCAAAATCTATAATGGAATGGTTCAAAAATAAACATATCCAGGTGTTAGAATGGCCAAGTCAAAGTCCAGACCTGAATCCAATCGAGAATCTGTGGAAAGAACTGAAAACTGCTGTTCACAAATGCTCTCCATCCAACCTCACTGAGCTCGAGCTGTTTTGCAAGGAGGAATGGGAAAAAAATTCAGTCTCTCGATGTGCAAAACTGATAGAGACATACCCCAAGCGACTTACAGCTGTAATCGCATTAAAAGGTGGCCCTACAAAGTATTAACTTAAAGGGGCTGAATAATTTTGCACGTCCAATTTTTCAGTTTTTGATTTGTTAAAACAGTTTGAAATATCCAATAAATGTCATTCCACTTCATGATTGTGTCCCACTTGTTGTTGATTCTTCACAAAAAAATACAGTTTTATATCTTTATGTTTGAAGCCCGAAATGTGGCAAAAGGTCGCAAAGTTCAAGGGGATCGAATACTTTCGCAAGGCACTATAAATATACATATACCTAGAGCATACATAGGAAAAGATTAGGATGATAACACCAAATACGTATCATTAGTAAATGACTCTGAACTGAATTGTAACTTATTAACAGTCAGCATAGATTAAACCCTTTATTTCTCTTTCTTTGTTTTGTGTTTCTAACAGGCTTTGGCCACATTGCTGTCTGATTCTCCACAACTCTCTCAGTCAATGCTGATGCTGATCTACTCCAGTCACTGTTCACTCACCTTCACTGTCCCCTCACAAGCATCGTCGACGTCTACCCACACAGAGTCAGTAATGATGTCACCTTTCTGATCATAGTAGTAGCCAATCAGACGGAAGGAGGGGGTCATATCAGGCGTGATTGGAAGCTGAACCTTTGTTAAGTCCCCTGATTTGACAGAACCCTGTTTTGTTAGCACTCCACGGCTGAAAACCTGACGATTAAAAACAGAGAAGTGATTGTTTTTCCTCTCAGTTATAGAACTTTTCCACCATGTCCTGCTCCTTGTGATTTCAATTCAATTCAAGGGGCTTTATTGGCATGGGAAACATGTTAACATTGCCAAAGCAAGTGAAGTAGATAATATACAAAAGTGAAATAAACAATAAAATGAACAGTAAACATTACACTCACAGAACTTCCAAAAGAATAAAGATATTACAATTGTCATATTATGTACATATACAGTGTTATAATGATGTACAAATGGTTAAAGTACAAAAGTGAAAATAAATAAGCATAAATATGGGTTGTATTTACAATGGTGTTTGTTCTTCACTGGTTGACCTTTACTTGTGGCAACAGGTCACAAAGTTTGCTGCTGTGATGGCACACTGTGGTATTTCACCCAGTAGATATGAGAGTTTATCAAAATCGTGTTGGTTTTCAATTTTTTTGTGGATCTGTGTAATCTGAGGGAAATATGTGTCTCTAATATGGTCATACATTGGGCATATATCTCTCACCATGTAGTAAATAAACCCATCCTCTGGTGGCCCATTGAAGACTTTGAATACAACGGAAAGGGTTTGACCCAGCGTCAGAAACGTTTGGCTCACGCTCACGCTCAGATAGGTGTTGCCAGGAGACGATGTACGATTGACGTCTTTGGTTATTTTCTGGTGATCTACAGTCACCTAATGGAAACAGAGAGGGGAAAACAAGGGATAAAAGAAGAGAGAACCAATCCAAAGTCTTTAGTTTCATATGATTCCTTCAGTGTTTAGTTCAGAAGCCTATTGCTGTATTGCTTGAAGCTACTGCTAGAAGCTACAGTTTTATTTGGACTATTTTGTTATACTTACCTCCACAGTAATGTCACGATCAAGATTGGGAAGGTTAAAATCGTGCCACACTGCGCCCTGCTGGTTAGTCTTTACAGTTTGGTCTCCATCCTGGAGTTCTGGCAGATGCATTCTCACTGGCTCTCCAACAGCTGGGGAACCATTTGGGAGACGGACCACCACCTAACAGATCACCGGACAAAACAATATACAGTTCATCATTTCACAGATAGACATTGTTCAATCTAACGTATCTCTGTCATCCAAATTGAGGCTTTACCACTACACTGAGAGGAACTCCAGGGATGTAGTGAGAGCGGGTACGGGACAGGTCTACGGTGTAACGCTGGGAAACAACAGGAAGAGACACCTCTGCTTCCTGTAGCTCACCACCTGGTGAAGGGATAAAGTCAGTACACTACCAATATCGTTTAGTTGTCTTGTACCTACTGTATGACTGTACCACATTTCAAAAGTCTATTTTTGTTCAAACTAAGAACAACAACTGATGCCTTACTGATGATGTCAGTGACAGACACGGCCATGTAAAGCTGTGCTTCGCTCAGGACCACGTCTGAGAGGGTGGTGTTGAGGTTGGATTTGAGTTGCTCTCGGAGCTTGGATTCCTGGAGAACCGCCGACCCCTCTCCATCTTTTATCTGAGAGAAAAAGGCAAGCGACAGGTTTTTGGTCAAACCATAACTCAAGCTTTGCTTAAACCAAAATGTTGTAACATTATGTAGAAATAGGTTGGCCGCCACGTCAGTTGTCCTTCAGAGCTCCCAGAACTTTAGTCTTCTTCTCTGATCGAAGAGTACAGATATTTTGATTGAAATATGACACATTTATCCTCTCACCGATCCAGTCAGCTCCAATCCTCTGATGAAGACAATCTTGTCTTTTTCACCATCTGGCCCCTGTGTTTTCTCCTTCAGTCCAAACCGGCAGTGGAAAGCTCCCTTTATACTCTCACCATAGGAGTACCTGAGGGGGAAATACAGTGAGGTCAGACCAACTGACAGAGTTCTATGACATATTCATAGATTTGATAAACATTTAGAGGACTTGTACTTGGGTGAATGTCTCAATGAGAACCACATAGCCCGAACTAAAGTTACATTTGCGTGCTCAGTCCACTCCTGTACTCCCTGTTCACTCATGACTGCACGGCCAGGCACGACTCCAACACCATCATTAAGTTGGCTGATGACACAACAGCATTAGGCCTGATCACAGACAACGACGAGACAGCCTATAGGGAGGAGGTCAGAGACCTGGCCGTGTGGTGCCAGGACAACAACCTCTCCCTCAACGTCATCAAGACAAAGGAGATGATTGTGGACTACAGGAAAAGGAGGACCGAGCACGTCCCCATTCTCATCGACGGGGCTGTAGTGGAGCAGGTTGAGAGCCTCAAGTTCCTTGACGTCCACATCACCAACAATCTAACATGGTCCAAGCACACCAAGACAGTCGTGAACAGGGCACAACAAAACCTAATCACCTTCAGGAGACTGAAAAGATTTGGCATGGGTCCTCAGATCCTCTAAATGTTTTACAGCTGCACCATCGAGAGCATCCTGATGGGTTGCATCACTGCATGGTATGGCAACTGCTCGGCCTTCGACTGCAAGGCACTACAGAGGGTAGTGCGTACGGCCCAGTACATCACCGGGGCCAAGCTTCTTGCCATCCAGGACCTCTATACTAGACGGTGTCAGAGGAAGGCCCTAAAAATTGTCAAAGACTAGAGCCTCCCTAGTCATAGACTGTTCTCTCTGCTACCACACGGCAAGCGGTACCGGAGCACGAAGTCTAGGTCCAAAAGGCTTCTAAACAGCTTTTACCCCCAAGCCATAAGACTCCTGACCATTTAATCAAATGGCTACCCTGAATGGTTACCCAGAAACCCCCCCCCCCCACCCTCCTTCTACGCTGCTGCTACTCTGTTATTATCTATGCATAGTCACTTTAATAACTCTACCTACATGTACATAGTACCTCAATTACCTTGACACAGGTGCCCCCACACATTCACTCTGTACCTTTACCCCCTGTATATAGCCTCCACACTGACTCTGTACCTTTACCCCCTGTATATAGCCTCCACATTGACTCTGTACCTTTACCCCCTGTATATAGCCTCCGCACTGACTCTGTACCTTTACCCCCTGTATATAGCCTCCACATTGACTCTGTACCTTTACCCCCTGTATATAGCCTCCACATTGACTCTGTACCTTTACCCCCTGTATATAGCCTCCACATTGACTCTGTACCTTTACCCCCTGTATATAGCCTCCACATTGACTCTGTACCTTTACCCCCTGTATATAGCCTCCACATTGACTCTGTACTGGTATCCCCCTGTATATAGCCTCCACATTGACTCTGTACCTTTACCCCCTGTATATAGCCTCCACATTGACTCTGTACTGGTATCCCCCTGTATATAGCCTCCACATTGACTCTGTACCTTTACCCCCTGTATATAGCCTCCACATTGACTCTGTACCGGTACCCCCTGTATATAGCCTCCACATTGACTCTGTACCTTTACCCCCTGTATATAGCCTCCACATTGACTCTGTACCGGTACCCCCTGTATATAGCACCATATTGTTATTTACTGCTGTTCTTCAATGATTTGTTATTCTTACTTATCTCTTACTTTTTTTGTTGGTATTTTCTTAAAACTGCATTGTTGGTTAAGGGCTTGTAAGTAAGCATTTCACTGTAAGGTCTACTACACCTGATGTATTCAGCATTTCACTGTAAGGTCTACTACACCTGATGTATTCAGCATTTCACTGTAAGGTCTACTACACCTGATGTATTCAGCATTTCACTGTAAGGTCTACTACACCTGATGTATTCAGCATTTCACTGTAAGGTCTACTACACCTGTTGTATTCAGCATTTCACTGTAAGGTCTACTACACCTGATGTATTCAGCATTTCACTGTAAGGTCTACTACACCTGATGTATTCAGCATTTCACTGTAAGGTCTACTACACCTGATGTATTCAGCATTTCACTGTAAGGTCTACTACACCTGATGTATTCAGCATTTCACTGTAAGGTCTACTACACCTGATGTATTCAGCATTTCACTGTAAGGTCTACTACACCTGATGTATTCAGCATTTCACTGTAAGGTCTACTACACCTGATGTATTCAGCATTTCACTGTAAGGTCTACCTACACCTGTTGTATTCAGCATTTCACTGTGAGATCTACTACACCTGTTGTATTCAGCATTTCACTGTAAGGTCTACTACACCTGATGTAGTCAGCATTTCACTGTAAGGTCTACTACACCTGTTGTATTCAGCATTTCACTGTAAGGTCTACTACACCTGTTGTATTCAGCATTTCACTGTAAGGTCTACTACACCTGTTGTATTCAGCATTTCACTGTAAGGTCTACTACACCTGATGTATTCAGCATTTCACTGTAAGGTCTACTACACCTGTTGTATTCAGCATTTCACTGTAAGGTCTACTACACCTGTTGTATTCAGCATTTCACTGTAAGGTCTACTACACCTGTTGTATTCAGCATTTCACTGTAAGGTCTACTACACCTGTTGTATTCAGCATTTCACTGTAAGGTCTACTACACCTGATGTATTCAGCATTTCACTGTAAGGTCTACTACACCTGTTGTATTCAGCATTTCACTGTAAGGTCTACTACACCTGTTGTATTCAGCATTTCACTGTAAGGTCTACTACACCTGTTGTATTCAGCATTTCACTGTAAGGTCTACTACACCTGTTGTATTCAGCATTTCACTGTAAGGTCTACTACACCTGATGTATTCAGCATTTCACTGTAAGGTCTACTACACCTGTTGTATTCAGCATTTCACTATAAGGTCTACTACACCTGTTGTATTCAGCATTTCACTGTAAGGTCTACTACACCTGTTGTATTCAGCATTTCACTGTAAGGTCTACTACACCTGTTGTATTCAGCATTTCACTGTAAGGTCTACTACACCTGTTGTATTCAGCATTTCACTGTAAGGTCTACTACACCTGATGTATTCAGCATTTCACTGTAAGGTCTACTACACCTGTTGTATTCAGCATTTCACTATAAGGTCTACTACACCTGTTGTATTCAGCATTTCACTGTAAGGTCTACTACACCTGTTGTATTCAGCATTTCACTATAAGGTCTACTACACCTGTTGTATTCAGCATTTCACTGTAAGGTCTACTACACCTGTTGTATTCAGCATTTCACTGTAAGGTCTACTACACCTGTTGTATTCGGCGCAAGTGGCAAATACAATTTGACTTGACATTTTATTTTCAGCACTTTGTAAGGAGCTAGATGTTGTAGGGGGAAACAGTTGATATCAGGATTAAATCTTACTTGGCTAAAATTGTGAAGGTGAACTGTTCAGTGTTCAATAGAAAGTAGCTTTGCTTAGGTATGACGGTCACCTCAAAGCTCGGCAGCACTGAAACAAAAAAACATGTTCAGGACAACAAAACATTTCTTATCCTTTCTCCATGTGTAAGAAAATGTATAAATAATAGCATGAATACATTTTCAGTAAAATATTTGAAGAAAGATTGGCTTTAAACTTGAAATATTCAAATGGTAAATAGAGAGTAAGTTGAGCAAAGGAGATAAAAAGAGAAAATATGAACCAAATTTCTTGACTTGAAATTCTCGAGTAACAGCATTCTTTTCATCTCCTTGGTAATGAGCCACGATCCTCCAGACACCCATTCTAAAATAAAAACACACCAGGTATGATATTAGGTTGTCTTATTATAATCTATTGTTTAAGTAAATCATGTCATCGATTGATCAAATAAGGATAGTTGCACAATATCAGTCATTTAATAGATGCTAACATTGAATAATTGTGAAATTTCCATAGCACATAATATATGACTGTACTCTGAGACATCAGGGATATTAAAAGGGATATTGGTGAATATTCCATCCGTAGCTCTCTTAAGAGTCTTCATTATCCGGTTGCCCGCAGCATTCTACCAAGGAGATACAAATCAGTTACAATACAAATCAGTTACTATTTCACAACTCTTTCAAACATCAAAACAAGCTTTTTTGCATCAGAGATCTCCACCACAATGATAAACATTTCAACACTTCATCAAATGAAATGTAACAACGGAATGTGGTCAAAAATTTCAAGTTTGTACTCACAAAAATAGAGATCTGAAAAACGTCATCATGGGGCTTCATTGAGTGGTTGAGGGTAAATATCCTGTATCTCACTGGTAAAAAAAAATAATCCTAATATAATATCTTAATTGTAAACCTTTGACCAATATTAAAGTTGTACTTGGGCATTTTGACTGGGAGGTCCTTTATCTACTTCCCCAGAGTCAGATGCCTATAGGTGTCTTAGCAGATACGCTAGTTAGCATTGGCTCGTGAAACTACCTCTAACTTGCTTCATACTGGACACAGACACATAAAAATGATACCCATCAGTTCATCTGACTCTGGGGGGGAAGTAGATAAGGGGGCCTCATTGCCAAAATCCCAAGTATCCCTTTAAGATCGGGTTCTATTTCATGTAGACTGTAGATGTACCTTGCTGTGTAGGGTTGTAGATAGGCTGGTCAGTCTGAATGAAGATGTAGCCTCTGTGTTGGGAGACTAGGACCCTCACCATCTTTCTGCCTGTCACCCCATCCATCTCAGCCACCAGCAGAAGATAGGGAATATCCCCAAAGGTGGGCAGCTTGTCCCTTTCTACCTGCAAGGTGGGAAAAACATTGAAATGAAACCAATAAGACCTAGTGTATCTCCTTTTTCTTGTTTGTGATATAGTCTGTATGGTCATTCCTTTTATCAAGGCAAGTCTCACTAAGTCATACCTCTAGTTCCACAGTTTGGATCTGTCCCTCCTCAGTACACACAGTGCTGCTCTTTTGAGACATCAGATGTGTAGTTTCCTCATGCTCCAGGTAAAGGGTAACACGTTTATTCAGGAGGGCTTTACCCAGCTGGACATAGACACGCTCCTTCACCCCCACATGGAACACATTGGGAGCTGAGATAAAGAACCTGAGCCAAGAGAAGGTAGCATTTAGAAGACTGTATCTACCACCCAATACTTTTAAAAGTCTAGAATGTAAAGTATCACTTTAAGGTCAGAGACAAAAACCTAAAGATGTTTTATTTATGTTTGTCAAACACCAGTATATCAAAAGGCTAAATGTGCAAGTCATTCAGAGGCATTGAAGTACTCAGATTAATCTGAGTTGAAACATTAGATTAGAACACAACTAATATAAACGTCTCGCACTGTAAAACATATTGTGCTAGTTCCACTTTAAAAAATGTAGGCAACTATTTCCATCAGCTTTTTGAGGATTTCCAACATGAGGTATTTTTTGGTATAATATACTTACATTTTAGTGTTTCACAAACACTAATATATTAAGTCCAGTATAAAAATGACTAAGAGACAACTTAGTGACTAAGAGACAACTAATGACTAAGAGACAACTAATGACTAAGAGACAACTAATGACTAAGAGACAACTAATGACTAAGAGACAACTAATGACTAAGAGACAACTTAGTGACTAAGAGACAACTAATGACTAAGAGACAACTTAGTGACTAAGAGACAACTAATGACTAAGAGACAACTAATGACTAAGAGACAACTAATGACTAAGAGACAACTTAGTGACTAAGAGACAACTTAGTGACTAAGAGACAACTAATGACTAAGAGACAACTAATGACTAAGAGACAACTTAGTGACTAAGAGACAACTTAGTGACTAAGAGACAACTAATGACTAAGAGACAACTAATGACTAAGAGACAACTTAGTGACTAAGAGACAACTTAGTGACTAAGAGACAACTAATGACTAAGAGACAACTTAGTGACTAAGAGACAACTAATGACTAAGAGACAACTTAGTGACTAAGAGACAACTTAGTGACTAAGAGACAACTTAGTGACTAAGAGACAACTAATGACTAAGAGACAACTAATGACTAAGAGACAACTAATGACTAAGAGACAACTTAGTGACTAAGAGACAACTTAGTGACTAAGAGACAACTAATGACTAAGAGACAACTTAGTGACTAAGAGACAACTTAGTGACTAAGAGAC
Organism: Oncorhynchus mykiss; assembly: GCF_057628025.1. Classification (NCBI taxonomy): domain Eukaryota; kingdom Metazoa; phylum Chordata; class Actinopteri; order Salmoniformes; family Salmonidae; genus Oncorhynchus; species Oncorhynchus mykiss. The sequence goes on from NC_143023.1 coordinate 10,354,606, forward strand.
AACTTAGTGACTAAGAGACAACTAATGACTAAGAGACAACTTAGTGACTAAGAGACAACTTAGTGACTAAGAGACAACTAATGACTAAGAGACAACTAATGACTAAGAGACAACTTAGTGACTAAGAGACAACTTAGTGACTAAGAGACAACTAATGACTAAGAGACAACTTAGTGACTAAGAGACAACTAATGACTAAGAGACAACTTAGTGACTAAGAGACAACTTAGTGACTAAGAGACAACTTAGTGACTAAGAGACAACTTAGTGACTAAGAGACAACTTAGTGACTAAGAGACAACTTAGTGACTAAGAGACAACTAATGACTAAGAGACAACTAATGACTAAGAGACAACTTAGTGACTAAGAGACAACTTAGTGACTAAGAGACAACTAATGACTAAGAGACAACTAATGACTAAGAGACAACTTAGTGACTAAGAGACAACTTAGTGACTAAGAGACAACTAATGACTAAGAGACAACTTAGTGACTAAGATACAACTTAGTGACTAAGAGACAACTAATGACTAAGAGACAACTAATGACTAAGAGACAACTTAGTGACTAAGAGACAACTTAGTGACTAAGAGACAACTTAGTGACTAAGAGACAACTAATGACTAAGAGACAACTAATGACTAAGAGACAACTTAGTGACTAAGAGACAACTTAGTGACTAAGAGACAACTAATGACTAAGAGACAACTAATGACTAAGAGACAACTTAGTGACTAAGAGACAACTTAGTGACTAAGAGACAACTTAGTGACTAAGAGACAACTTAGTGACTAAGAGACAACTTAGTGACTAAGAGACAACTAATGACTAAGAGACAACTAATGACTAAGAGACAACTAATGACTAAGAGACAACTTAGTGACTAAGAGACAACTAATGACTAAGAGACAACTAATGACTAAGAGACAACTTAGTGACTAAGAGACAACTTAGTGACTAAGAGACAACTAATGACTAAGAGACAACTAATGACTAAGAGACAACTAATGACTAAGAGACAACTTCATTTGATCTACTTAATCTTTCTGTTTAGTTACTTTCATTGATCGTGTTAAACAGGGTTTGTGTTAAATATGTCTTTATGTTTTTCATCGCTTGGCATCTTTATCTCCTGAAACAGGAATTGTTGAGAGCAGAGTTTATTCCACTAGCACTAACTGGAGGTAAAGTTGTAAGCATTGTAGCATGATCTAACTAATAGTGAGAATGGGTGGTCACATCATTGAATGTCAATTTGCCCTACGGTTTGGATATCCGTTCATCTTGATCCATTACACCTCAAAGCATATCAAACTGTTTGATACTAACGTAGAAATGGGATTTTTTGCAAACAACATTGTGTAAAAGTATCGTAAAGTTTTTTAAAAAAGAGCCACATGACAAGTTGTTGGAAGAACTTAAAATTCTTTAGTTGAAAGGAAATACTATGATAATTGAGTAAGTTAAACACAATTTTCCTTGTAGTTGTTTTTACACACAAACAGTTGTGTAGATGCTGCATTTATCTTCTGCTGAATTCATTATTTTTTGGGAATAGTATTTTTTGGTTGATTGAACAAGTAATGTAAAGTACTAATTATATTCAAGTAAAGATGACCACTTCTCTTTTTTATGTCAAAACAATGATATTTTGAAGTATAATTGACTAACCACCTGAATCCTTTTTTACAGTGTATGTGACCATGCTAAAACATAAGTACAAGTCAGTTCAAGTTAAAGCTACATGCACATACAGGACACAGGAAGGCACTGATATTGCATGGTGAAATGTTTCATGAAGATATTGTTGAAACATTTACCTGTCCTGTCCATGTACAGACTCAGCAGCCAAAATGAAGAGCACCATAAGACAGACGGGAGAGCCCATGGTTCTTGTTCACTGTCTCTCCTCCTGCCCTGTCCACAGACCCTATCTTCACAGTTTTATTCACTCAGCTTATATAGATAGATCTCTCCCTTTTCTCTCTTTCTCAATCCCCATGTCAATCTCTTATGCTCCTCCCTTCCCCTCTCCCTCTGAGACAAAAGTTATGTAATTTGTAGTCACTGCGTGATTGAGGCAGGATGCCACTTACTGTCAATCATCAATAATCAAGAAATTGGCACAACTTCATTGAAAAGACAACTGTTCTATAGTTCTCTTCAACTGGTTGGTTCAAGATGGGCAAAAAAGGATTACAACTAAAATAAGAAAGTCCTCTTTGGGATATTATTCTTCAAAATACTCTTCACAGGATTAGATCTGGTGGTACAAACAGAGCAGTTTATTTAACTGTTTGGCTTAAGCAGTCAAAACCTGGGGAACTTTGGAGAGGGATTCTTCCATTTCACAATGACAGTCTATGCTCCCATTGGTCAGTGCAATTGTGGTTTTCCCTGAGATCATGTGATTTCTTAGATTTCTGAGGCCTGTTCTAGTCAGTGCCAGCATGATACTATTCTCTGTGTTCTAGTCAGTGCCAGCATGATACTATTCTCTGTGTTCTAGTCAGTGCCAGCATGATACTATTCTCTGTGTTCTAGTCAGTGCCAGCATGATACTATTCTCTGTGTTCTGGTCAGTGCCAGCATGATACTATTCTCTGTGTTCTAGTCAGTGCCAGCATGATACTATTCTCTGTGTTCTAGTCAGTGCCAGCATGATACTATTCTCTGTGTTCTAGTCAGTGCCAGCATGATACTATTCTCTGTGTTCTAGTCAGTGCCATTATAATAATATTCTCTGAGGCAAAGTAAAGCAGTAGTTGCACTTTTAGGATCAACAGTTTGGTGGGTTTTGTTTTATATTCTCTTATTCAATTCCACAATACCTTACAATTTACATGAATCAAAAGCCAATCCTGTTAATTATGTTAGTTAGGGCTATTTTGTTTGTATGGTACAGTATGTGTGTTCTTAGATTCCCTGGACCATTACATTTAAAAAAACAAGTGTGTATCTGCTCTGGTTATGGTTATGTGATTCATCCAATGACAAACTGGAAACTTTCACTTGTCTGTTGCTGTTATCACACAAATGCCAGTCGGGTGAATGCCAAACTCCGTCGGTCTAAAGTGTAAATATACCTTTACCCTATAACTGTCAATATCACAGGCCTGTAATGGCTGCAAAAACTGAGCAACATCAGTTGAGCAATGCATCTGTCTGTGCAACAAACAAAACCTGTTGACATTATCCTGTCCTAGGCCGTGGTGTATGTATATTTTTTGACCTTTATTTAACTAGGCAAGTCAGTTAAGAACAAATTCTTTTTTTCAATGACGGCCTAGGAACAGTGGGTTAACTGCCTTGTTCAGGGGCAGAACGACAGATTTTTACATTGTCAGCTCGGGGATTTGTTCTTGCAACCATTCAGTTACTAGTCCAACGCTCTGACCACTACGCTACCTGCCGCCCCATATAAAGTCACATAATAATTGAATTGGATAAAAGTGCAACCAGCATTACATATCACTCATTTCTGGCCAGACACAGATACAACTCTAACGCTAACATACTGTATATAGGAGAGTAAAAACTCTACCTCTAACATACTGTATGTAGGAGAGTAGAAACTACCACTAACATACTGTATGTAGGAGAGTAGAAACTACCACTAACATACTGTATATAGGAGAGTAGAAACTACCACTAACATACTGTATATAGGAGAGTAAAAACTCTACCTCTAACATACTGTATATAGGAGAGTAAAAACTCTACCACTAACATACTGTATATAGGAGAGTAAAAACTCTACCACTAACATACTGTATATAGGAGAGTAAAAACTCTACCACTAACATACTGTATATAGGAGAGTAAAAACTCTACCACTAACATACTGTATATAGGAGAGTAAAAACTATACCACTAACATACTGTATATAGGAGAGTAAAAACTCTACCTCTAACATACTGTATATAGGAGAGTAAAAACTATACCACTAACATACTGTATATAGGAGAGTAAAAACTCTACCTCTAACATACTGTATGTAGGAGAGTAGAAAATACCACTAACATACTGTATGTAGGAGAGTAGAAACTACCACTAACATACTGTATATAGGAGAGTAGAAACTCTACCACTAACATACTGTATATAGGAGAGTAAAAACTCTACCACTAACATACTGTATATAGGAGGTTAAAAACTCTACCACTAACATACTGTATATAGGAGAGTAAAAACTCTACCACTAACATACTGTATATAGGAGAGTAAAAACTCTACCACTAACATACTGTATATAGGAGAGTAGAAACTCTACCACTAACATACTGTATATAGGAGAGTAGAAACTCTACCACTAACATACTGTATATAGGAGAGTAAAAACTCTACCACTAACATACTGTATATAGGAGAGTAAAAACTCTACCACTAACATACTGTATATAGGAGAGTAAAAACTCTACCACTAACATACTGTATATAGGAGAGTAAAAACTATACCACTAACATACTGTATATAGGAGAGTAGAAACTACCACAAACATACTGTATATAGGAGGTTAAAAACTCTACCACTAACATACTGTATATAGGAGAGTAAAAACTCTAAATCTAACATACTGTATATAGGAGATTAAAAACTCTACCACTAACATACTGTATATAGGAGAGTAGAAACTACCACTAACATACTGTATATAGGAGAGTAAAAACTCTACCACTAACATACTGTATATAGGAGAGTAAAAACTCTACCACTAACATACTGTACATAGGAGAGTAAAAACTCTACCACTAACATACTGTATATAGGAGAGTAAAAACTCTACCACTAACATACTGTATATAGGAGAGTAGAAACTACCACTAACATACTGTATATAGGAGAGTAAAAACTCTACCTCTAACATACTGTATATAGGAGAGTAAAAACTCTACCACTAACATACTGTATATAGGAGAGTAAAAACTCTACCACTAACATACTGTATATAGGAGAGTAAAAACTCTACCACTAACATACTGTATATAGGAGAGTAAAAACTCTAAATCTAACATACTGTATGTAGGAGAGTAGAAACTACCACTAACATACTGTATATAGGAGAGTAGAAACTCTACCACTAACATACTGTATATAGGAGAGTAAAAACTCTACCACTAACATACTGTATATAGGAGAGTAAAAACTCTACCACTAACATACTGTATATAGGAGAGTAAAAACTCTACCACTAACATACTGTATATAGGAGAGTAAAAACTACCACAAACATACTGTATATAGGAGGTTAAAAACTCTACCACTAACATACTGTATATAGGAGAGTAAAAACTCTAAATCTAACATACTGTATATAGGAGATTAAAAACTCTACCACTAACATACTGTATATAGGAGAGTAGAAACTACCACTAACATACTGTATATAGGAGAGTAAAAACTCTACCACTAACATACTGTATATAGGAGAGTAAAAACTCTACCACTAACATACTGTACATAGGAGAGTAAAAACTCTACCACTAACATACTGTATATAGAAGAGTAAAAACTCTACCACTAACTGTATATAGGAGAGTAAAAACTCTACCACTAACATACTGTATATAGGAGAGTAGAAACTACCACTAACATACTGTATATAGGAGAGTAAAAACTCTACCTCTAACATACTGTATATAGGAGAGTAAAAACTCTACCACTAACATACTGTATATAGGAGAGTAAAAACTCTACCACTAACATACTGTATATAGGAGAGTAGAAACTACCACTAACATACTGTATATAGGAGAGTAAAAACTCTACCACTAATATACTGTATATAGGAGAGTAAAAACTCTACCACTAACATACTGTATATAGGAGAGTAAAAACTACCACAAACATACTGTATATAGGAGGTTAAAAACTCTACCACTAACATACTGTATATAGGAGAGTAAAAACTCTAAATCTAACATACTGTATATAGGAGATTAAAAACTCTACCACTAACATACTGTATATAGGAGAGTAGAAACTACCACTAACATACTGTATATAGGAGAGTAAAAACTCTACCACTAACATACTGTATATAGGAGAGTAAAAACTCTACCACTAACATACTGTACATAGGAGAGTAAAAACTCTACCACTAACATACTGTATATAGAAGAGTAAAAACTCTACCACTAACTGTATATAGGAGAGTAAAAACTCTACCACTAACATACTGTATATAGGAGAGTAGAAACTACCACTAACATACTGTATATAGGAGAGTAAAAACTCTACCTCTAACATACTGTATATAGGAGAGTAAAAACTCTACCACTAACATACTGTATATAGGAGAGTAAAAACTCTACCACTAACATACTGTATATAGGAGAGTAGAAACTACCACTAACATACTGTATATAGGAGAGTAAAAACTCTACCACTAATATACTGTATATAGGAGAGTAAAAACTCTACCTCTAACATACTGTATATAGGAGAGTACTGCATACAGTGAAGGAGAGTAAAAACTCTACCACTAACATACTGTATATAGGAGAGTAAAAACTCTACCACTAACATACTGTATATAGGAGAGTAAAAACTCTACCTCTAACATACTGTATATAGGAGAGTAAAAACTCTACCACTAACATACTGTATATAGGAGAGTAAAAACTCTACCACTAACATACTGTATATAGGAGAGTAAAAACTCTACCACTAACATACTGTATATAGGAGAGTAAAAACTCTAAATCTAACATACTGTATGTAGGAGAGTAGAAACTACCACTAACATACTGTATATAGGAGAGTAGAAACTCTACCACTAACATACTGTATATAGGAGAGTAAAAACTCTACCACTAACATACTGTATATAGGAGAGTAAAAACTCTACCACTAACATACTGTATATAGGAGAGTAAAAACTCTACCACTAACATACTGTATATAGGAGAGTAAAAACTATACCACTAACATACTGTATATAGGAGAGTAGAAACTACCACAAACATACTGTATATAGGAGGTTAAAAACTCTACCACTAACATACTGTATATAGGAGAGTAAAAACTCTAAATCTAACATACTGTATATAGGAGATTAAAAACTCTACCACTAACATACTGTATATAGGAGAGTAGAAACTACCACTAACATACTGTATATAGGAGAGTAAAAACTCTACCACTAACATACTGTATATAGGAGAGTAAAAACTCTACCACTAACATACTGTACATAGGAGAGTAAAAACTCTACCACTAACATACTGTATATAGGAGAGTAAAAACTCTACCACTAACATACTGTATATAGGAGAGTAGAAACTACCACTAACGTACTGTATATAGGAGAGTAGAAACTACCACTAACATACTGTATATAGGAGAGTAAAAACTCTACCTCTAACATACTGTATATAGGAGAGTAAAAACTCTACCACTAACATACTGTATATAGGAGAGTAAAAACTCTACCACTAACATACTGTATATAGGAGAGTAAAAACTCTACCACTAACATACTGTATATAGGAGAGTAAAAACTCTAAATCTAACATACTGTATGTAGGAGAGTAGAAACTACCACTAACATACTGTATATAGGAGAGTAAAAACTCTACCACTAACATACTGTATATAGGAGAGTAGAAACTACCACTAACATACTGTATATAGGAGAGTAAAAACTCTACCACTAATATACTGTATATAGGAGAGTAAAAACTCTACCACTAACATACTGTATATAGGAGAGTAAAAACTACCACAAACATACTGTATATAGGAGGTTAAAAACTCTACCACTAACATACTGTATATAGGAGAGTAAAAACTCTAAATCTAACATACTGTATATAGGAGATTAAAAACTCTACCACTAACATACTGTATATAGGAGAGTAGAAACTACCACTAACATACTGTATATAGGAGAGTAAAAACTCTACCACTAACATACTGTATATAGGAGAGTAAAAACTCTACCACTAACATACTGTACATAGGAGAGTAAAAACTCTACCACTAACATACTGTATATAGAAGAGTAAAAACTCTACCACTAACTGTATATAGGAGAGTAAAAACTCTACCACTAACATACTGTATATAGGAGAGTAGAAACTACCACTAACATACTGTATATAGGAGAGTAAAAACTCTACCTCTAACATACTGTATATAGGAGAGTAAAAACTCTACCACTAACACTGTATATAGGAGAGTAAAAACTCTACCACTAACATACTGTATATAGGAGAGTAGAAACTACCACTAACATACTGTATATAGGAGAGTAAAAACTCTACCACTAATATACTGTATATAGGAGAGTAAAAACTCTACCTCTAACATACTGTATATAGGAGAGTACTGCATACAGTGAAGGAGAGTAAAAACTCTACCACTAACATACTGTATATAGGAGAGTAAAAACTCTACCACTAACATACTGTATATAGGAGAGTAAAAACTCTACCTCTAACATACTGTATATAGGAGAGTAAAAACTCTACCACTAACATACTGTATATAGGAGAGTAAAAACTCTACCACTAACATACTGTATATAGGAGAGTAAAAACTCTACCACTAACATACTGTATATAGGAGAGTAAAAACTCTAAATCTAACATACTGTATGTAGGAGAGTAGAAACTACCACTAACATACTGTATATAGGAGAGTAGAAACTCTACCACTAACATACTGTATATAGGAGAGTAAAAACTCTACCACTAACATACTGTATATAGGAGAGTAAAAACTCTACCACTAACATACTGTATATAGGAGAGTAAAAACTCTACCACTAACATACTGTATATAGGAGAGTAAAAACTATACCACTAACATACTGTATATAGGAGAGTAGAAACTACCACAAACATACTGTATATAGGAGGTTAAAAACTCTACCACTAACATACTGTATATAGGAGAGTAAAAACTCTAAATCTAACATACTGTATATAGGAGATTAAAAACTCTACCACTAACATACTGTATATAGGAGAGTAGAAACTACCACTAACATACTGTATATAGGAGAGTAAAAACTCTACCACTAACATACTGTATATAGGAGAGTAAAAACTCTACCACTAACATACTGTATATAGGAGAGTAAAAACTACCACAAACATACTGTATATAGGAGGTTAAAAACTCTACCACTAACATACTGTATATAGGAGAGTAAAAACTCTAAATCTAACATACTGTATATAGGAGATTAAAAACTCTACCACTAACATACTGTATATAGGAGAGTAGAAACTACCACTAACATACTGTATATAGGAGAGTAAAAACTCTACCACTAACATACTGTATATAGGAGAGTAAAAACTCTACCACTAACATACTGTACATAGGAGAGTAAAAACTCTACCACTAACATACTGTATATAGAAGAGTAAAAACTCTACCACTAACTGTATATAGGAGAGTAAAAACTCTACCACTAACATACTGTATATAGGAGAGTAGAAACTACCACTAACATACTGTATATAGGAGAGTAAAAACTCTACCTCTAACATACTGTATATAGGAGAGTAAAAACTCTACCACTAACATACTGTATATAGGAGAGTAAAAACTCTACCACTAACATACTGTATATAGGAGAGTAGAAACTACCACTAACATACTGTATATAGGAGAGTAAAAACTCTACCACTAATATACTGTATATAGGAGAGTAAAAACTCTACCACTAACATACTGTATATAGGAGAGTAAAAACTACCACAAACATACTGTATATAGGAGGTTAAAAACTCTACCACTAACATACTGTATATAGGAGAGTAAAAACTCTAAATCTAACATACTGTATATAGGAGATTAAAAACTCTACCACTAACATACTGTATATAGGAGAGTAGAAACTACCACTAACATACTGTATATAGGAGAGTAAAAACTCTACCACTAACATACTGTATATAGGAGAGTAAAAACTCTACCACTAACATACTGTACATAGGAGAGTAAAAACTCTACCACTAACATACTGTATATAGAAGAGTAAAAACTCTACCACTAACTGTATATAGGAGAGTAAAAACTCTACCACTAACATACTGTATATAGGAGAGTAGAAACTACCACTAACATACTGTATATAGGAGAGTAAAAACTCTACCTCTAACATACTGTATATAGGAGAGTAAAAACTCTACCACTAACACTGTATATAGGAGAGTAAAAACTCTACCACTAACATACTGTATATAGGAGAGTAGAAACTACCACTAACATACTGTATATAGGAGAGTAAAAACTCTACCACTAATATACTGTATATAGGAGAGTAAAAACTCTACCTCTAACATACTGTATATAGGAGAGTACTGCATACAGTGAAGGAGAGTAAAAACTCTACCACTAACATACTGTATATAGGAGAGTAAAAACTCTACCACT